>NC_064927.1:255190807-255493837 GCF_023897955.1 Schistocerca gregaria
CTATGAAGCAGAGCTCAAAACCCCACCATCCTATGGTGCAAGTAGGGGGATCTCCAGCCTTCAGAGTCACAGAACCATCTGAACCTCTGATTTGGATCCTCCACTTGGCTCAGTGCTGAAGGTCCACAGTCAGTCCTGTCAGTAATGCTGTAGATGACGAGCTCTGCCTTTGTCTCATAAGCAAGATGGTGATCTTGCAGTCTGAGAGGCTCCCTCTGAAACAGGCTCAGTATCTTTATCAGTCACAGACAGCATTCAGACATGTTTGTCAGACAATCTGGAGGAGCCTTTCAATCTCCTCTCCAGAAAGTCTTTCACTGCCTGCCACACCATGAAATAACCTCCCACCCGACCACTGGTAAGCGGCCATCGCCAGTGTGAGCAGCAACTGTAGCAATCACAGTATTGGATGGATCAGGTGACACATGGAACATGCTGAACATCTATTGGGCCCCTACATCCACCCTTGCTCCCTCCCCCACAATGATGCCACTGTCTGGAGTCAGAGGAAAGGGACACCAACTCTGCTCACATTTGAAACCAGCAATCGTAGTCTCTATCAATATCACCAAAGACTATGGGACTATACGCTAGACAGAAATTAAAATGCAAAAGTAAAGCTGATAGATACCCAGACACACAAGACATTTAAGAATTTAAACAAAAAATGGACATAGTAAATCAAAATAAGTCAGTTCTTGATAGAAGCTTGTATAACTCACAAATGAAACACTGTGCTCTGAGCTGCTGCTGCAGAGATGAAGCCAGCCACCTACCTAAATAAGTTCCGAAACTGTAACTGTCTGTTCACACAAAAACTGATGGTCATGATACAAATAGTGCAAATGTGCTCTACACAGTTATTAAAAATGCTAAACCTTGGCTAGTAAATCCACAAACAAACAAGAAGTTTAAAAATGTAAAACAAAATGCACACAATAAGGAAAAATAAGTTACTCCTCTTTAGAAGGTCTTACAATCAAAATACTGTGGTCTGATGTGCTGATCCTGGTCCCTTGCTATGCTACTCCCACTCCCAATCCTACCCTTTTCACAAAACTCATATCCCAGTGGAACACCATGGTGCAAGACCTGTCCAATCCACAAACCCAATTCTTCCTACTCCAGTCCTACTGTAGGCTTCTCCTACCACATCAGAGGAAGGGCCACCTATAAAATCCACATCATATATCAACCCTGCTGTAGTCACAGCACAGCTTCTTATATCTATATGGAAAACATTCAGCTACCCACCAGAATGAAAGGTCACTACAAAACTGTGCCCAAGAACAAAACTGACTACTCAGTGGCACAACATGTAACAGCACAATGTGCTTGAGTTCAGTGGCTACTTCACAACTCAGGCTATCTGGTTCGTTTCCCGAAGCACCAGCTTTTCTGAACAATATAGATGAGGGTTACTCTTACAGCATATCTTTCGCTCCCATAATCCTCCTGCCCTCAGTGTCTGGTAACCCATGGTTGCCACACACTCTTCCTAACAGTTTTCCCTTCTTCTGCCATGTCATCCCCTCCCAGGCCACTCCTCCACATTGTCTTCATCATATGCCTCACCTCACTATCTCTAGGAATTGTATATCACATACTTACCCCATGCACCTGCCACCCCACCCCCTGCATTTCTAGCCAGAAAACTTGCTGCCTCCATCTGAGCTGCTAGCTACCCATCCATAACCTCTGTTCCTGCCTCCCACTTCTTTCTCCCTCTACCCACTCCATCTGACACAAGCTGCACCTCACCCTAGCCCATCTTCTGAACACAATAATGGCATCATGTTTCCAGCCAGCACAATATGGGGCCACCGGTTTGTGTGTGTGTGTGTGTGTGTGTGTGTGTGTGTGTGTGTGTGTGTGTGTAGGGGGGGTTGGTTCTCAACTGACTGTCAATGACTCAAAGCTGCTATCTGCTATTCAGTGGCTCTTACATGCAATGTAGGAGACAGAACTATTCAATTCCTGAATCTACTGATTAAGCTAATTTGCAGAAAGAATGTCTATTGAGAGACATTTTTGATGTTGTGTGTAAAAGGTAGGGATCCTAATTCCTTGCTTTATGTTTACCACCAGTGTTTAAGTCTCCATCATGAAACTTGAACATGTGCTGTGACTGTGTATCAGATCAGTTGCAACAGATTTTTTACTATAAGCAACTTCTGCAAGAAGGACAATTATCTACTTTGAACAATATTCTTACTGCTCACTTCTACTGGCCAAACACCATACTTACTTCAGGTGTACTGTCAGTTGCTCAGAAAGGTTTTTTTAGTATTTTTACCCTTTGTGAGGTAGTCAGTAAAAATGGGGAAAAGGCCACAATGGCTTTCAACCATTGTTATGTGTGCTGTCTCTAATGTCTTGTAGGAAGTGGTTGACTCACATCGGAACAGTGGAAACAAATGAGTGCAGGAAAGTAGACGAATTTTTCCTAAAACTGTCTAGATGTTCCTGAGTAGCCATTTTACACATTTATTCAGCCACCACCCACCCACTGAAAATAAATAAGTTCAATAAATGTGTTCACAGAACAGATTTTGGTGAGACTGTGAAGGAACACCAGTAATTCTGATTATTAAACCATGTTACGCATAAAATGAAGTCTTATATACATTTGACATTGCATTTTTGCAGCTTGCAACTTATCGACTGTGTGTAATGGAATAATATTTTTAAAAGCATCATAATCCCAAAGCATTTTGAGTTTTTCAAATTAAATAAATCATACATTTAGAAAAAAGACTCATAATAATCTCTGTGCCAACATAGTGATACAATTGGACTGTGGCTTCACAACAGATAACTTGCCTGGACAGTTCAGTCAGTAACACCATTGCCCCTGAATGGCAAGGGTCTGGGTTTGCACTCTTTTTTTGCATATAGGTTTTTATGTGTCAGGAAGTTTCATAGCAGCATATATTCCACTGTAGAGCGAAATATTAATTCAGGCATTTTACAGTTCTGTGATTGCAGTTTAGTCGTATATTTTTAACTGTGGTGGCATTACTAGTTAATTCAAAGTTAATATAGAAACAAAATTGTAAACAGAAGCTGGGCCATGTTGTAAAATACTTCATTATAGGCTCATAATGTATAATAAATAAATTAATAAAAAAAAAATTTAAATCACAGTCACTACCATTTTCTCAACACATTTAACACTTAATCTCTGAATTAACCATGTTCTGACTAACAGATAAGTCCTTCCATGTCAGTCTTAATGCAAATTATTTCCTAGCAGGACTACCTTTCATGTAGATCTTGTCATTCCTTTATTTCTGAACATTACTGACTTCACAATGACTGCATTCTATTGCTGCTACTTTACTACTAAAGGAGTTTTGCTATTTAGGGAGTAAAATAACTCATGATGGTCGAAGTAGAGAAGATATAAAATGTAGACTGGCAATAGCAAGGAAATCATTTCTGAAGAAGAGAAATTTGTTAACATCGAATATAGATCTAAGTGTCAGGAAGTCGTTTCTGAAAGTATTTGTATGGAGTGTAGCCATGTATGGAAGTGAAACACGGATGATAAATAGTTTGGACAAGAAGAGAATAGAAGCTTTCGAAATGTGGTGCTACAGAAGAATGCTGAAGATTAGATGGATAGATCACATAACTAATGAGGAGGTATTGAATAGAATTGGGGAGAAGAGGAGTTTGTGGCACAACTTGACAAAAAGAAGGGATCGGTTGGTAGGACATGTTTTGAGGCATCAAAAGATCACAAATTTAGCATTGGAGGGCAGCGTGGAGGGTAAAAATCGTAGAGGGAGACCAAGAGATGAATACACTAAGCAGATTCAGAAGGATGTAGGTTGCAGTAAGTACTGGGAGATGAAGAAGCTTTCACAGGATAAAGTAGCATGAAGAGCTGCATCAAATCAGTCTCAGGACTGAAGACCACAACAACAACAACAACTTTACTACCATAGTTTATACCACTATTTAGTTAATTTTGGTTCTTTTTCTTCAATTTGTTATTAATGTTAGTTGCTTCTATTCATGACTCATTGTGTAACATGTTTTCTGTCTCTATTTAGTTTCTGCTCTTACTCACCTTCCTCTAGCCCAGATGCAGCTTTAGAGTAGCAGTTTTGGTTTGGTTTATTGATTGATGATTGATGATTTATTGATTGGTGATTGTTTCCATAATTTAGTTTGTATACTTACAGTATCGAACAAGTCAGTTAAGTAGGGCACATTTACTCTCATCTACACCTACATCTACATTCATACTCTGCAAGCCACCTGAGGAAGGTACTTTGAGTACCTCTATCGGTTCTCCCTTCTATTCCAGTTATACAAACTTTAAAAAAAATTATGTGTGTATTTATTACTGAAATGTTAATAATTGCCTTCAGTAGTCTTCAATACAATAATTGTTTTGTAACAGTCTTCCTTCTCTGTTCTTTCCTGTTCTGCTCTGCTATTTTCAGTGCAAATTCAATTCCCAAGATCTCCCTTGATTTGGTCTAAATTCTCAACCTTCCTTTTGTATTCTGGTCATGTACAGAACCTTGTAATATACACTGCCTTGCAAAAAAGTAGATCACCCAATAGATATTATTTGATATTAGTTTGATTTTGTACCTATCTGTACCACAAGTGAGTATGTAAAGGATTAGTGTGTTGACCGATCCTGTGACCTGGAAGCATGGAGTGCTGATGAATGGTGTCTGCATTGTATTCAGATGTGAATCTGGGGTCTGCACCCCTGAATGATCATCACCGAGTATGATTGTGACCTGGTAAGAGGTCCCATTCTTCCAGTGTTTTGGAGAGGTACAGTGGTGTTACTCTTGAGGTTGTGATGTGGAGAGCCATCAGGTAGGGCTTCAGGTCACGGTTACTACTCTTTCGAAGAATGGTACATGACAGTGTCTTGCATCGTGCCATGTTACCTCTCATGTTACAGTATAGTCGTAATTTTTTTCTACCACAAAGTGCTTGTCCACAGATGACACTTGTTCCCATGAACTATCTGCATGATATTGAGGTACTCCCTCGGCCAGCAAGATCGACAAATCTGCCTCGTTACAAGACATATATGAACCGCTCAGACATCAACACTGTCACAGTGCCAGTATCCAGGATACTAAGGGCCAGTTACAACAGTTGTGGGTTAGGTTTCAAGGGGTATGAACAGAATGGCCTTAGATACCCTTCACAACTCAAACAGTGAGTTATGAACCTCCCTTATGAACCAACTCTAGGTATAACTCTACTATGGTGCTGCCACTATAAGCAAGAGGGTAGTTTGAAATAATTCATAAAACAAATTACTCATCTGGTTCTTCTAGCTCCTCATGGATAATATGGCACATTGAAAACATTACTCACTGAAAACAATACCTTTATTTATTTCTGATATGATCAAGTTCTATGCCTGACGTTTGAATACTGCATGATTAAGTTTTTTATCGCTACTCTTATTTTCTTCAGGTCATATTTTCACATAATGTCACAAATCAGTTTACATTCTGCTACAATCAGCAATCAACTCCTTAGTTGAACAGATTACAACTTGAGGCCATGACAAGAAAGTAACTATAAACAAAGAAAATACAAGCAGTCTCAACTTAGCATTGTTACAAAGTACTAATATTGATATTTTATCTTCAAAGATATTAGTACACAATTATTTAGTTCTTTTAAAAGTATTATCAAATTATTACTCAGAATAAATTATAGAATGATGTTAATAATTTCAAATATGATTACAATTTCAAATTAAATCGTAATTATGAAAAATAGTTATGTTTTCTGAAAAATAATACGCATGTTAATGTCATGTTTTATTTCCGTTTCTAAAAATGTAAGACTGATTGTTATTAAAAATGGAAAGTCAATATCAACAACATGATGAAGAGGATAGATTGGTACTTACTGTAAAGATGACATGTGTAGTTGCAGACAGGCACAATGAAAAGACTGTTACACACAATCACACAAGAAAGCACACCTCTCTCTCTCTCACACACACACACACACACACACACACACACACACACACATATGACCACTATCTCCAGCCAAATGCTTTGGGCAGAACGTGTAACAGTTTAAAATCAAGTTATGATTCTGAACCCATTGAATCATGTCACAATGACCATGACTCGTTCCACATCATTACAAAATATTGTATTCATGATCCATGGAACTAGTATTAATCTAATCTAATCTAATCTAACCAATTTAATGTATCATATTCTTCAATACTAGATAATATAGGGGCACTCACCAGTTCCATTATATTAGCCCACCAATAATGTACATATAGAGGTAAAAATTAACACACATTATTGAAATGACATGGGTTTTTATTGGAACCAAAAATGTGCACAAAATTACCAACAGACGACGCTTCATATGGTAGAGAAGCCCTATTTATCATAACAATTGATTTTTAGCAAAGATTATGTTCTTTATAACAATTACTCAGCAATACAGCTGTCATTCATCAACAATACCTGTAGTCAATAGCCAATGGTGTGAGCAGCATCATACAACATACCATTAGGTATGGTGAGAAATTGTTGTTAGATGTTATCTTTTAGCATCCCTAATGGTTTCAGATGAATGTAGCAGACTTATGATTTGAGGTGCCCCACAACCAATAATCACAGGATTTAGGTCTGGGGTTTTGGGAGGCTAATCATGGTGGAAGTGGCACCTCAGCACGTGATACTCATCAAACAATGTGTGCAAGAAATCCTTCACACACATAAAAGTACGCGGTGGAGTGTCATCCTGCATAAAAGCATACTGAATAAAATTTGTTTGTCCATTACAAAAATATCTCCTTTAAAAAATGATGTCTAATATCTTTTTTTCAGTTTAATAACTTCATATTCTCTCTCAGATAATACAACTGATTTTTAACACAACAGATAAAAGATTATTAAACTATGTACAGGCACTACAAAACAAACGAAAGATAAATGAAAAACATGGATCAACAGTTGTCAACACATTATACAGTAAACACACTAAATCAAAACACAATGATCAGTGGAAGTGAGACGTTAAGATGAAATGTGCTCATAAAACACTGACAATGAGACATCCTGGGTACAGAAAAGATATAAGTACAATTTCAGGATGACGCATATGCACTAATAACATCACAAATCATAATAAGAAAAAAAATTAACTTCACAAAACTTGTGCCACAAAAAGTTATTTTTCTCTTAACCTCAAAAGAATAGCAACAAAACTGTGATCTAGAAATGAATTGGTAATTATTATATGGTGCAAATATTATATACAAAAACAAACTATATTACAGGCTACTGAAGACTTCACAAATAAAAAGAAGTGAAATGTACATGGTTCAATAAAAAACAATGTTTCATTTATTTGATTCGATGAGTTACTTCCCCAGAATGGATGGAAGAGATAAATAATGATGAATATTCCCTAACCATGACTATGTTCATCTTCTACATCAAAAGCATCAGCAGTAACATCATTCGGATATCCCCTCTCTCATCAACATTTCCTCAGTGCCTCACAAAGACTACTTCAGCATAATATCTCAACACAGTTCTCAACCTAACAGCTTACTATTGAAAAACATATTCTCACCATAGTCTATCAATATTCAGTCCACAATCAATTGCAGTAACATTCACAGTTTTTAAATTGGTATCATCATTAACAAAGTATACTCACAAAATTACTTTTGGCTGTTGCTAATTACAATTTTCAAAACTTGCCTTATGTGTGTGGTCTGAAAAAGTTTCTTTACTTAAATGGCATTCATTACGTAATATCACTGGGAAAGTACTTAAAAGTTACCAATATGCACAAAACTTTCATCTTAAAAGATGTTACCTATAGCAAGTATCTCAAAAATATTTGAGTTTTCCCCCCATAATTCAAATTCTGACTTTAAATCTATACTCTGTCTACAGTAACTATCAAGTCTGGCCTGTCTTCAAAGTGACATAACAGCTTCCAAAACACAGACATTTAATGTGCACAGATTTGTTTTAACTAATCAAGAGTAAATATTTCTAATACTCATTTTGTTAAAAGACATATAATGCTATTCATAGAATATTAGCTTTGATTGTTATGAAAAATCTATCAGCATATCATTTTGTAACTTTGCATAAGGCTAACTGAAAAAAACATCACACTGCAAACACATTTATAATTATTGGTGCAGACTAATAAGCAACAATATAATTCATTATTCTTTCAAAGGGTAGAGAGATAGTATGGAAAGTCCAGGATGAAATAACAACAATATTACAAAAGGATAGATTGCTACTCACTACTCAGAGGAGGTGGTGAGTCACAAATAGGCACAATGAAAAGACTATTAAACATTTAAGCTTTTGGCTGCAAGCCCTTTATTGGGGGAAAAAAGCAGCCACAAATTCATACAACCACAACTCACACACACATGAGCACTGTCACCAGGCGCTATGGACTGACTGTGGACTGCAACTGTGTCTGTCATGAGCAGCAATCCGAGATGGATGGTCAGGGTAGGTGGAAGCATAGCGTGGGAAGGGGGAGGGAGAGCAAGTTCACAATGGTGGTAGAAGATGTGCTGTGCAGAATTATTGTGTTACCCAGGGAAAAAGACTAGTTGGTGCTTTGACAAAATAGATTGTGTATTTAATGCTTGGTGGGAGCAAGAAAGGGAGTAGGTAGGTCTAGGACAGGGACTAGTGAAGTTTGAGCCCAGGGGATTACATGAATGAAGGATATGTTGTAGGGAGAGTTCCCACCTGGGCAGTTCAGAAAATCTGGTGTTGGTTGGAAGGTTTCAGCAGACACTTACTGTGAAGTAGTTATTGAAGTAAAGCACATTGTATTGAGCAGCTTGTTTGCTAACTGGATGGTCCAGCTGTCCCTTGGCTACAATTTGGTGATCGTCATTAATGTGAACAGATACCTTTTATCTGTTATGCCCACATACATACAAAGTGGCACAGTGTTTGCAGCTTAGGTAGTGGGTCACATGGCTGCTTCACAGGTAGCCCTGCCTTTGATGGGATAGGAGATGCCTGTGACAGCACTCGAGTAGCTGGTGGTGGGAGGCTGTATGGGGTAGGCCTTCCAAGTAGGTCTATCAAGGGACAAAGAAAGCAGCATAGTGGCTTCAGATTAGGTTGTGAATCACATGACTGCTTCACAGGTAGCCCTGCCTTTGATGGGATAGGAGATGCCTGTGACAAGATTGGAGTATCTGGTGTTATGAGAATGTATGGGATATATCACGCATGTACGTAGGTGTATCAAGGAACATGAGCCATGAGGCAAGATCTTAGAAGAAAGGTTAGAGTCGCAATGGACAAAGATATTCCATCGGTTTGGTGGGCAACAGACTACAATTGTGGGAGGAGTGGGGAGCATAGTGTGTAGCATATTCCTCATTTCAGGGCACGACAAGAGATCGATGAAACCCTGGGACTGTGACTCAATTGCCACAGTCCTAGGTGATTATGAATCACAAGTGAAATGCTTCTCTGTAGCCGGATGGTGGGACTTTGAGAGGCGGTGGGTGGGTGGAGAGGTAAGGCATAGGAGATCTGTTTCTGTGCAAGGTTGGGAGTGTAATTATGGTCTGTGAAGGCCTTAGCGAGACCCTTGGCATATTTGGAAAGGGACTGTTCATTACTACAGATGCCCTGGCCATGAATAGCAAGTCTGTATGGAAGGAACTTCCTTTGTATGGAAAGTGTGGCAGCTGTTGAAGTGAAAGTATTTTTGGTGGTTGGTAGGTTTGAAGTGGAAGGAAGTATTTATGTAGTCATCCTTGATTTGGAAGTCAACATTGAGAAAACTGGCTTGTTAGGTTGCGGAGATCCGAGTGAAGTGGATGGGGGAGGTGAGGAGGTTCTGGAAAAATGTGGATAAGGTGCCCTCACCCTCCACCCAGATCACAAAGCTGCCATTAGTGGATCTGAGCCAGAAGAGGGGTTTAAAATCCTGGTGGCTAAGAAGGCTTCTTCTAGATGGCTCACAAATAAGTTGGTATAGGATGAAGTCATGCATGAGCCTGTTGGTGTACCTAGGATTTGTTTATAGATGATGTCTTCAAAGAAGAAGTAATTGTGGGTTAGGATACAATTGGTCATGGTAACCAAGAAAGAGATTGTAGATCTGGACTCAATTGGACAGTGGGAAAAATAGTCCTCAATAGCAGTAAGGCCATCGACATTGCGGGTGTTAATGTAGAGGGAGGTGGCATCAACTGTGATGAGTGGAATGCCCACTTGTAAAGTAACAGGAACTGTATGGAGATAGTATGGACAGGAGAGATAATATTGAGAAATTTAAAGATAGAGGGAGAAGATGTAGTATAGAAAATAAAGAAGAGAACATTGCTACAATAGCTTGAGACTTTGTGTTAACCAAGCAGGTAACTTACTAAGTTTGTATGTTCCTCTGGGGGTTGCATTTACATTTTCAGACAAAATTCATATACTGCAGACAAAATAATAAAAATAATAAAATTTACTCGCATGTATATAAATCGGAAGACTCATAAACCTATCCCGCAATGTTTGAGTAACACATGACCTATTCATCTCTCTTTCAGAACTATTTTCAAGTTAGTTCCTTTTTAAAATGATTTTCAAGTCAGGTGCTTTTTCTATTGTAATGTTAAAGCTAAACATAATTCTGTCATATTTTCCATAACCATGCACAATGTTATTGTTACACCTTACATTCACTTTTTGTTTTAAGCCTAACACTCATGTCAATTATATCTGATAAAAGCTGACAGCTGTGTGTTATATGCTAACAGTACTCAGTAAATCCATCACCAAATTTGTTATTATATAATTTATTTTTCTTGCTCTCATTTCATATTACATAATGGAATCATATTTTGGTGGAATTCACCCTGCAGCAGAGATATCTTCAAAATGCAAAAACAGGACAATAGTTACAATATGCAATAAGAGATTGCTATTATGGCACTGTCATCTAGTCACTTACGCCTGATAATTATGTATAGTGCATGTTTCCTTAAAGTACGTAATGTGGTGATCTGTATTTATTCCTATTTTGCTCCCACCATGTTCTATTTGCATTTCATCATAAAGTAAAATGAAATTACAACCCAACAAACACGTAAAAGACATATTCTTGTAACATAGCACAGGCTTTTGTGTAACAAAAATTTAATTGTACCAAATAAATAATTGTAAAAATTACTTGTAAAAATATATACTTAACTTGTTCAGATACTGCCTACAGGAAAATTAAAGAGACCTTTGGAGAGAAGAGAACCACGTGTATGAATATCAAGAGCTCAGATGGCAACCCAGTTCTAAGCAAAGAAGGGAAGGCAGAAAGGCGGAAGGAGTATATAGAAGGTTTATACAAGAGTGATGTACTTGAGGACAATATTATGGAAATGGAAGAGGATGTAGATGAAGATGAAATGGGAGATTCGATACTGCATGAAGAGTTTGACAGAGCACTGAAAGACCTGAGTTGAAACAAGGCCCCCGGAGTAGACAACATTTTATTAGAACTACTGACGGCCTTGGGAGAGCCAGTCATGACAAAACTCTACCAGCTGGTGAGCAAGATGTGTGAGACAGGCGAAATACCCTCAGACTTCAAGAAGAATATAATAATCCCAATCCCAAAGAAAGCAGGTGCTGACAGATGTGAAAATTACCGAACTATCAGTTTAATAAGTCACAGCTGCAAAATACAAAAGCGAATTCTTTACAGACGAATGGAAAAACTGGTAGATGCGGACCTCGGGGAGGATCAGTTTGGATTCCGTAGAAATATTGGATCACATGAGGCAATACTGACCTTCCATTCCGTTCAACTGCTCTTCCAAGTCCTTTGCTGTCTCTGATACAATTACAAGTCATCGGCGAACCTCAAAGTTTTTATTACTTCTCCATGGATTTTAATAACTACTCCAAATTTTTCTTTTGTTTCCTTTACCTCTTGCTCAATATACAGATTGAATAACATCGGGGAGAGGCTACAACACTGTCTCACTCCTTTCCCAACCATTGCTTCCCTTTCATGTCCCTCGGCTCTTATAACTGCCATCTGGTTTCTGTACAAATTGTAAATAGCCTTTCGCTCCATGTTTTTTACCCCTGCCATCTTTAGAATTTGAAAGCGAGTATTCCAGTCAAGTTTGTCAAAAGCTTTCTCTAAGTCTATAAATGCTAGAAATGTAGCTTTGCCTTTTCTTAATCTTTCTTCAAAGGTAAGTCGTAAGGTCAGTATTGCCTCACGTGATCCAATATTTCTACGGAATCCAAACTGATCATCCCAGAGGTCGGCTTCTACCAGTTTTTCCTTTCGTCTATAAAGAATTCGTGTTAGTATTTTGCAGCTGTGACTTATTAAACTGATAGTTCGGTAATTTTCACATCTATCAACACCTGCTTTCTTTGGGATTGGAATTACTATATTCTTCTTGAAGTCAGAGGGTATTTCGCCTGTCTCATACATCTCACCAGATGGTAAAGTTTTGTCAGAACTGGCTCTCCCAAGGCCATCAGTAGTTCTAATGGAATGTTGTATACTCCCGGGGCCTTGTTTCAACTCAGGTCTTTCAGTGCTCTGTCAAACTCTTCCCTCAGTATCGTATCTCCCATTTCATCTTCATATACATCCTCTTCAATTTCTATAGTATTGTCGTCAAGTACATCGCCCTTGTATAGACCCTCTATATACTCTTTCCACCTTTCTGCTTTCCCTTCTTTGCTTAGAACTGGGTTTCCATCTGAGCTCTTGATATTCATACAAGTGGTTCTCTTTTCTCCAAAGGTCTCTTTAATTTTCCTGTAGGCAGTATCTATCTTACCCCTACTGAGATAAGCCTCTACATCCTTACATTTGTCCTCTAGCCATCCTTGCTCAGCCATTTTGCACTTCCTGTCAATCTCATTTTTGAGAAGTCTGTATTCCTTTTTGCCTGCTTCATTTAGT
Source organism: Schistocerca gregaria (assembly GCF_023897955.1). NCBI lineage: Eukaryota > Metazoa > Arthropoda > Insecta > Orthoptera > Acrididae > Schistocerca > Schistocerca gregaria. The sequence continues at coordinate 255,203,768 of NC_064927.1, forward strand.
GCATTTTTATATTTTCTCCTTTCGTCAATTAAGTTCAATATTTCTTCTGTTACCCAAGGATTACTACTAGCCCTCGTGTTTTTACCTACTTGACCCTCTGCTGCCTTCAGTACTTCATCCCTCAGAGCTACCCATTCATCTTCTACTGTGTTTCTTTCCCCAATTCCTGTCCATTGTTCTCTTACGCTCTCCCTGAAACTCTGTACAACCTCTAGTTTAGTCAGTTTATCCAGGTCCCATCTCCTTAATTTCCCACCTTTTTGCATTTCTTCAGTTTTAATCTACAGTTCATAACCAATAGATTGTAGCCAGAGTCCACATCTGCCCCTGGAAATGTCTTACAATTTAAAACCTGGTTCCTAAAACTCTGTCTTACCATTATATAATCTATCTGATACCTTCTAGTATCTCCAGGATTCTTCCATGTATACAACCTTCTTTCATAATTCTTGAACCAAGTGTTAGCTATGATTAAGTTATGCTCTGTGCAAAAGTCTACCAGGCGGCTTCCTCTTTCATTTCTTAGCCCCAATCGATATTCACCTACTATGTTTCCTTCTCTGCCTTTTACTACTTTCGAATTCCAGTCACCCATGACTATTAAATTTTCATCTCCCTTCAATACCTGAATAATTTTGTTTATCTCATCATACATTTCTTCAATTTCTTCATCATCTGCAGAGCTAGTTGGCATATAAACTTGTACTACTGTAGTAGGTGTGGGCTTCGTGTCTATCTTGGCCACAATAATGCGTTCACTATGGGGGACTATTTTACCTCCGGAATATTTTACCCAAGAGGACGCCATCATCATTTAACCACACAGTAAAGCTGCATGCCCTTGGGAAAAATAACGGCTGTAGTTTCCCCTAGCTTTCAACCGTTCACAGTACCAGCACAGCAAGGCCGTTTTGGTTAATGTTACAAGGCCAGGTCAGTCAATCATCCAGACAGTTGCCCCTGCAACTACTGTAAAGGCTGCTGCCCCTCTTCAGGAAACACACGTTTGTGTGGCCTCTCAACAGATACCCCTCCTTTGTGGTTGCACCTACGGTACGGCCATCTGTATCCCTGAGGCACGCAAGCCTCCCCACCAACAGCAAGGTCCATGGTTCATGGGGAAGGAAATCTTGATTACAATTTAAAATTAAACTGAAAGATTTTACTTCTGTTTATAAAAATATAAAACTATTATTTAAGTTCACAATGAACATGATTTTATGATTTTGATTCCATTGGATCATGTTATTAATTTTATGGAATTATTGTATTCTTCCAGTATGTGACAAACACTGACCAAATCCATACAGCAGTTTTTTCCTTATTATCACAGAAACTCTTGATTTAGTAATCTAGACATGAGCTATAGTTTGAGAGTGTGGCTTCTGAATCATTAGTTCACATTTTTATCAGAAATTGTCACTGCACCCTCTATCCTAAGTCTTTCACCTGCCAACCATTAGACTTTTCAAAGTTTCCCCTTTTCTTTTCATATTGTGTTGGATTGGTTGGTTGGTTGATTTGGGATTAAGGAAGGATAGTGAAGGAAGTCAGCCCTGCCCCTTCAAAGGAACCATCCCAGCATTGGTCTGAAGTGATTTAGGGAAATCATGGAAAACTTAAATCAGGATGGCTGGACCTGGATTTGAACCATCATCCTCCCAAAGTGAGACCAATATGCTAACCATTGCACCACCTCACTCGGTGCATTAGATTGAACCAGACATATTACTGAAGGCTCTACCAAATGTCATAACAAAACCTGAACTGAGAAATGCTTTAAAGATTGATGTGAACTGTCGCAACAAATAATACAGAGTTTCACAGACCTGTATTAAGTGTCGAATCTAAGAATATAGTTCTGTCCCCCTGTGTTGTCCCCATTCTGCCACTTTGTAAACAAAGCATGCTTACAGCATGCATAGGAACATTTAAGAGGGCATGTCGAATGTGTTTGCTCTTGTAAGATCAGACCAACATTTAACAATAAAGATGATGAGCAAACACAAATCAAAATTTGACCAAAGTTTTGCACAACCTCAACAGTTTAGGAGAAGGGTAATCGAAGGAATGTGTACATCAATCTTCTTGAGAGGGTTTACACTGATCACAAATGGTTCAGTCGTGTGATGACAGGTGATGAATACTGGATTTCTGAGTATGGTCCTGAGACAAAGGAGCAAAGTGAGTTGAACAGACTGAGACAACTTGACTGAAAAAAGCTAAATAAGCAAATCAAAGATCAAAACAGTGCTGGTAGGTTTTTTTGCCAGTAAGTGCATCATGTATAAGAAATTTGTTCCTCCAGGACAAACTATCAGCCAGGTGTTTTACAAAGATGTCTTAGAAAGGTTTATGAAAAGTGTGAATTAGACGTTGCAGGCAAGTGGATGCTGCATCATGAAAACTCCTAGTGTCACATGGCCATCTCCACCACAGATTTTTTTGACCTCAAAATGCATTCTTGTTGTTTCTTAGCCCCCTTCCCCATTCACATGATCTGAGTCCTTGTGAATTTTTCTTTTCCCCAAACTGAAAAATGTCAGAAAAGGAAGTCATTTTGGATCTCAGAAGAACATTAAAAAAAAAAAGAAAAAGAACCACACATGTTAAAGACCCCACCAGTAGAAGCCTTTCAGCTACCAATACTGGGAACAAGAACTCTGCTGGTGTATAGTTGCTTAAGGGGACAGTATTATTGTTTGGGAAAAAAATTAAAAATTTTTGTACATAAACTATCAGTCTAATTATTTTTCTCAAACACATCATATAATAGTTCTCTGTGCATCAGTAGCAGGAAGTATATACCTTCAAAAATATAAACACTTTTTCTATTTAGCCCCAACAGATTATAAATTTCTGATATGTAATTTAACAAACCTGCCATTAAGACACAGAACCTTATCTTATCTATTTATTTATTTTTAATGTGCATTTAATCATTAAAAGTGCAACCAAGGTCATTTTTCATGAACACACAAACCCACCCACCCACACACACACACACACACACACACACACACACACAAACACAAACACACACACACAAACACAAACCCACACACACAGGGGTGCAAACATAAAAAAAATATTGTGGTGGGGGGTGGGGGAGGGGGGGAGCATACTGGGGGTCTTGCCCCGGGAAATTTTCTAAATTTTAGATGAAAAATAGTGATTTTTTAAAGATTTTTAAGCATTTTAGAGTCATATGATCAACATTAGAACCCAGAAAACTGGACTCTCAATAACTCGACACTCTTTGAAACTCGGCAAGCCTGACACATTTTTTGACTTTGAAAAAAAGAAACAAAACTTAAACAAACACGGTATTTTTTGTAAAAATCTAATTTAATTTACAGTACAGCCAGAGTGCTCGCCTGCTGGTGCCAGACTTTACCCAAAGGTTCGCGCACCACAACAAATTCTAAGTGTGCCTGCAGCACCATAATACTATCATGATTCACACCACTTGTTTTCAGTTAACCTGCCTACTACTGTAATAATTATTTGTTTTAACTCGTTACTGAATGTATTTTAAAAGGTAACTATCACCAAACAAGGAAAATAAAACATTCGAACATAGTTTTGTGATTTTACAAAGCATAATATAACTAATAATTTTCTTAAATTATTGGGTGGGTAGGGGAGGGGGGGCTCTGCCCCCCAATCGAATTTTTGAGGGTGCTCGGGCCTGCTCAGGCCCCATGGTGTCGGCACCTGTACATTCAGAAATACAATCACATAAATAACGTACAAATAGTAAAAGATATATCAGATCATTATTGTCTATAACGCAAAGATACAACATTGTCCATCATACTGCACATAATTTATTTATGTATTCACATATATATGTTTACTCTAAATGAAACTATATTACTGCTTAAGACCCTCTTAGGATCCATTTTAAACTCTTTTTCTGTATGAATAGATTTTTCTCAAAGCCATTTCTGTGTGGCACTTTAACACATTTTCAGTGACACATAGTGTACCTGTAATGGCAACATGTTAAATATTTTTACCCTCATGTACCTGTAATCATCCTGAGTTTTCTTAAATCTAGCAAATGTGATGTCAAACTGTAGTTTTAGGCCAATGTTATACTGATCAACAGATTGTCATAGTTTGTGACTATGTTGGGTTCCTTTTGTATGTACTAAACAGCTTAGTATAAAGAGGCATGTAACTGTTTTAATTTTTTGAAATATAGTCTACAAGACTCATTATTTCTGACTCCACAGATGCATCTGATTGCTGTCTTTTGCCAGATATATACTGGAAGGAGCTAACAGCATATGAAGTAATAATAATGTTGTCTCTCTTTATATATTGTTCAGTCTTATTCCAGATTAGTGCTGTAACAAATATTCTGTTTCTGAGAAATAAAATATTCTGTAGTCTTTAGAAATCATTATACCCATTCAGATTTGACATTATCAATAACAGTTATACAGCTGTCATTATTTAATTATCTCATAATGAAATAGCAAAATTTATGTGGTCTTCCAACTAAAATATGTTTATGACAGGTGTTTGATGGTGGAATTGATGGTGTGCAAATAGCGTACCTGACAGCTCAGAATCTATCTGCCCATATTGAATCCTATTCCAATCGTTTAACACTTCTTTACTATGCTAACAAAGCATCAGGACATCGTGGCTTTAAACTTCACTACTCATCTGCTGAACCAGAAGGTGAGCTTGTCCGTAATGTTTGTAGAAATAGATACATCTATATCCATTGCACTCTTATGTTGCTGTACCTCTTGTGTTATCTCCCATTTTGAGAATATTCCACGCCCATCATAGCCCTTGTGGAACACAACAGTAATCAGAAGCAATAATAATAATAATAATAATAACAATAATAATAATAACAATAGTAGTAGTAGTAGTAGTAGCAGCAATAATCAATATAAATTACTGGCAGATAAAGCTAAAGAATTTTATAGATGCTAACCAAAACTTAAAACAAATAGTTATTACATTTATAATTTTCTGACAATCCAGCTATTATTCCCTAATACACTCCTGGAAATTGAAATAAGAACACCGTGAATTCATTGTCCCAGGAAGGGGAAACTTTATTGACACATTCCTGGGGTCAGATACATCACATGATCACACTGACAGAACCACAGGCACATAGACACAGGCAACAGAGCATGCACAATGTCGTCACTAGTACAGTGTATATCCACCTTTCGCAGCAATGCAGGCTGCTATTCTCCCATGGAGACGATCGTAGAGATGCTGGATGTAGTCCTGTGGAACGGCTTGACATGCCATTTCCACCTGGCGCCTCAGTTGGACCAGCGTTCGTGCTGGACGTGCAGACCGCGTGAGACGACGCTTCATCCAGTCCCAAACATGCTCAATGGGGGACAGATCCGGGGATCTTGCTGGCCAGGGTAGTTGACTTATACCTTCTAGAGCACGTTGGGTGGCACGGGATACATGCGGACGTGCATTGTCCTGTTGGAACAGCAAGTTCCCTTTCCAGTCTAGGAATGGTAGAACGATGGGTTCGATGACGGTTTGGATGTACCGTGCACTATTCAGTGTCCCCTCGACGATCACCAGAGGTGTACGGCCAGTGTAGGAGCTCGCTCCCCACACCATGATGCCCGGTTTGGCCCTGTGTGCCTCGGTCGAATTCAGTCCTGATTGTGGCGCTCACCTGCACGGCGCCAAACACGCATACGACCATCATTGGCACCAAGGCAGAAGCGACTCTCATCCCTGAAGACGACACGTCTCCATTCGTCCCTCCATTCACGCCTGTCGCGACACCACTGGAGGCGGGCTGCACGATGTTGGGGCGTGAGTGGAAGACGGCCTAACGGTGTGCGGGACCGTAGCCCAGCTTCATGGAGACGTTCCCCTATGGCACTGCGTAGGATCCTATGGTCTTGGCATGCATCCGTGCGTCGCTGCGGTCCGGTCCCAGGTCGACAGGCACGTGCACCTTCCGCCGACCACTGGCGACAACATCGATGTACTGTGGAGACCTCACGCCCCACGTGCTGAGCAATTCGGCGGTACGTCCACCCGGCTTCCCGCATGCCTACTATACGCCCTCGCTCAAAGTCCGTCAACTGCACATACGGTTCACGTCCACGCTGTCTCGGCATGCTACCAGTGTTAAAGACTGCGATGGAGCTCCGTATGCCACGGCAAACTGGCTGACACTGACGGCGGCGGTGCACAAATGCTGCGCAGCTACCGCCATTCGACAGCCAACACCGCGGTTCCTGATGTGTCCGCTGTGCCGTGCATGTGATCATTGCTTGTACAGCCCTCTTGCAGTGTCCAGAGCAAGTATGGTGGGTCTGACACACCGGTGTCAATGTGTTCTTTTTTCCATTTCCAGGAGTGTACTTAGAAAGCCTGATGGAACTTTATGGTTTAAGTCCACTAGCATGGACAGATACCTTCACAGGAATTGAATAAGTGAAATTTGTGACTGCATTGAGGACTTTTTGGTAGGGAGGACACAGCATGTTATCTTAGATGAAGAGCCATTGTCAGATGCAGAAATAGTTCAGGTATGCCTCAGAGAAGTGTGCTGGGGCACTTGCTGTTCAAGTTGTATATTAATGATTGTGCAGACAATATTAATAGTAACCTCAGACTTTTTTCAGTGGATGCAGTTATCTATAATGAGGTACTAACTGAAAGAAGCTGCTTAAATATTCATTCAGATCTTAATAAGATTTCAAAGTGGTACAGAGATTGACAGCATGCTTTAATATTCAGAAATGAAAAATTGTGCACTTCACAAAGCGAAAAAATGTTGTATCCTGTGAGTACAATATCAGTGTGTCACTGCCAGAATCAGACAACTCATAGAAATATCCGAGTTTAACACTTTGTAGGGTTTTAAATTGAATCACATAGTCATGGCTAAAGAGGGTGGTAGATTTGGTTTATGAGAAGAATACTGGGGAAGTACAATCAGTCTACAGAGGAGACTGCTTACAAAACACTCATGTGACTGGTTATGGAATATTGTTCAAGTGTGTGGGACCTATACCGATAAGGACTAACTAGGGCAGCGCTAGCTGTCACAGGTCTGTTTGGTCCATGGGAGGGTGTCACAGAAATACTGAAGGAACTAAACTGGAAGACTCTTGAAGATGGATGCAAACTGTCCCCAAGAAAGTCTATTAACAAAGTTTAAGAACTGGCTTTAAATGATGATTTTAAAAATATACTACAATTGTCTATGTATCACTCACATAAGGATTGTGAGGATAAGATTATTGTATCATTTCTTGCACAGAGGCATTCAAACAGCTGTTCTTCCCACACTCAGTATGTGAATAGAATGGAAGTGGCACAATGGGCATACCCTCTTCCATGCACCTTATAGTGGTTTGCAGAGAATAGATGTAGTGTAAATGTAGAGAACCAGTCACCATCCCAAGCAGAAACGAGGAGTTATCAAAATATTGGTGGCCAGAGCTAAAAGAATCTGTCAATTGCAGTACTTGGAGGATGAACTCAATTGCATAAAAACTGCCTTCAGGAGAAATGGCTACTATGACAAAGAGACGAATAGAGCATCACACCGTAAAAGGTCTAGAATTTCTAATGAAACAGAACATACTACTGGGGAAATTTCCTTCCATACGTAAAGACTGACACATATTGCATTAGCAGAATATTCAGAAAAGAAGGTACAGCTAGTGTGTGTAAAGCAACAAGAAAGGTGCATGAATATTTGAACACAGCAAAGGAACTTGCCTGCCACTTTGCACAACAGGAGTACATAAAATCCCTTGTACTTGCAGTCAAGTGCGCATACGAACTACTAAACGAAACATTAACACACACCTTAAGGAGTCACAAGAGCAGTTGTTACAAAATGAATAATTCAGCAGGAGCAGATCACACTCTGGAACAAGGGAATCACCCCACTTCATTTCACTGACACTGTGTTTTTTGCAATACCTAATCATTAATATGCCAAGATGTACAGAAAGACCATTAAATTCACAAGCACAAATCAAATTTTACATAAAAGCAGAAAGATTGAAATTACACAAGTTGTGAAATGGCTCTGAGCACTATGGGACTTAACACCTGAGGTCATCAGTCCCCTAGAACATAAAAGTACTTAAACCTAGATAACCTAAGGACATCACACACAACCATGCCCGAGGCAGGATTCGAACCAGTGACCGTAGTAGTCGCGCGGTTCCAGACTGAAGCGCCTAGAACCGCTCGGCGACCGCAGCCGGCATGCAAGTTGTGAGTCTTAGTGCTAAATAAAACAAACAGTGCCTACTCTTCACTACTAAAAGCTTCATAACATATGTTGACATGACTCCATGATCTTATGAAGCAGTCTGATGATTTCATAAACTGACTGTTGCCTGGATACATATAAATAGTTTGTGTTGCCGAGCTTGTGTAAGACAGTAAGTGCTTCCTGAATCATTAAAGCCTCTGAAGACATCTCCATCATTGGAAGATGAACCATTAGGTAGAGAATTATGTTTTCGACCTTGGCCTAATATCTATAAAACAAATATCATCATATTTTAGTAAACTTTCCTCATTAAAACTCACCTCTTGTGGAGAAATTATGTGTTAGGATCAAAGAACACAATCAGCCATCCGCATGTAAAACATATTCACCATAATGAACTCTGTAACATAAAGCAGGATCTACATACCCAATGAAGGGGCGGCGGAGGTTGGCAGGGGGGGGGGGGGGAGAGAGATGGAGAGAGAGAGATAGCGAGAGAGAGAGAGAGAGAGAGAGAGAGAGAGAGAGAGAGAGAGAGAGAGAGAGAGAGAGGGAGGGAGGAAGGGAAATGTGGATGGACAAGATAAAGTTACTAATCGGCTGCTGGTGTGTTGCACAACTAACAGTTGAGGATTATGGAAGATAATATTCTGCTTTAGTGAAGTTCACTGGAAATTATGTGACCCTTTCTGCTCCTGTATGAAGCAAGATTTGGCATCCTGATTTTGTTCTTTGCCTCCAATGTCTGACAATGTTCAATACATTCCCCACCCTTTCTTTCTCTCTCTCTCTCTCTCTCTCTCTCTCTCTCTCTCTCTCTCTCTCCCCCCCCCCCCCTTGCCCGCCTCTGCCGCCCCTTCATTGGGTATGTAGATCCTGCCTTTGCAGGCACTACACAATGTTCCTTCATCTAGTACAAACAGTAATCAACATACAATATTAGTTCTCTGCTCTGTTAAGAGAAGGCTGCATTCTGTAACCTGTGCAGATGATTGTGTCCTTCTCATGCAGTGTATGCTTGTATGAAAATGGCATCTGAAAGTGCTTTGATCATGATGATAATACAAACTACATTTTTGTAATAAATTAAGCCTGGAGGAGAATTTACTGATGACAGTGAGCGACAAAAAGCTCTTCTGGTATGTAGTAATATAAGATCTAAAGGAGCTCAAGAAAAAATTGAGTATAATGTGAAGTCTGTCTCATGTAACTGGGTGGCTTATTATGATAATGATTTTACAAAATTCTTATTCTCTGTTCAACTATAGGAATCCATGCTTCCTCACACTGCTCATCTGACAGTAGCTTCTTAGTGTTACCAGCTGTGTTTCATGCATGGCATTATTTGCAAAATTGTGGCAGCAACAAGTGTGCATGTAGAAAATGAAACACAGAAAATGATATCAACTAACTAGATATTCAGTGTAACACTTGTGGAGAAATGTATGATGCCGGCTGCGGTGGTCTCGCGGTTCTAGGCACGCAGTCCGGAACCATGCGACTGCTACGGTCGCAGGTTCGAATCCTGCCTCGGGCATGGATGTGTGTGATGTCCTTAGGTTAGTTAGGTTTAAGTAGTTCTAAGTTCTAGGGGACTAATGACCACAGCAGTTGAGTCCCATAGTGCTCAGAGCCATTTGAACCATTTGAAATGTTTGATCAGAAGAAATGAAGACAGTTATTGTTGTAATACTGAACATGGTTCTGATTTCTAAGACAGAATGAGGAGATAGTTCTTCTTATAATCAGCTAAATTGAGCCACCGTGCTTCATTGATATTTTTTCTCAGCTACAATGTTCCCAGTTGAGCACAAGCACTCTTTCCCACCCAAAATAAATAGCAGCCAAGTGTAAAATGGTTGACAAAAAATTATATGGCAAGACTGAAGAAGTATTTAATTTAAACAACGTTTTAATAACTCTTAGATGTCTGTAGAGATGGTAAAGCAGATCAGATGAGGATAGGCCAAATTGAAATTACCAGCTTCCTTCACATGGTGTCCCTTTTTAAAAAGATACCAATAGACAAAACATTAAAATTATTGGCAGTCATTTTGCCGTTTGAAACTGTTTTGACACACCTTGACAACCATGTATCTACATCTACATGTACATCCATACTCCGCAAGCCACCTGGCGGTGTGTGGTGGAGGGTACCCTGAGTACCTCTATCGGCTCTCCCTTCTATTCCAGTCTCGTATTGTTCATGGAAAGATTGTCAGTATGCTTCTGTGTGGGCTCTAATCTCTCTGATTTTATCCTCATGGTCTCTTCGCGAGATATACGTAGGAGGGAGCAATATACTGCTTGACTCTTCGGTGAAGGTAGGATCTCGAAACTTTAACAAAAGCCCGTACCAAGCTACTGAGCATCTATCGTGCAGAGTCTTCCACTGGAGTTTATCTATCATCTCCGTAACGCTTTCGCGATTACTAAATGATCCTGTAACGAAGCACGCTGCTCTCCGTTGGATCTTCTCTATCTCTTCTATCAACCGTATCTGATATGGATCCCACACTGTTGAGCAGTATTCAAGGAGTGGGCGAACAAGCGTACTGTAACCTACTTCCTTTGTTTTTGGATTGCATTTCCTTAGGATTCTTCCAATGAATCTCAGTCTGGCATCTGCTTCACCGACGATCAACTTTATATGATCATTCCATTTTAAATCACGCCTAATGCGTACTCGCAGATAATTTATGGAATTAACTGCTTCCAGTTGCTGACCTGCTATTTTGTAGCTTTCTACATTGGAAAATGCACACATCAAAAAAAGTTTTGCATCACCCAGGTTCCCAGAACTCCTGAAGATATACATTGACTGTGAATATTGTATCACAGACACAGTCCCTTTGACTGTTCAGAGATGTCACTAAACCCGTGCAAAGATAAACTGTGCAAAGATGTAAACAACCATGCATGAGCAGCATCTATTAGGCGAAGGGGATCCGACAGCCAACCAGTTCCAGTCATACCACTAGGAAGGAGGTACATGGCTCATGTTGTCTGTAGTTCAACCATGCATATGCGGTCAATACTGTGGTTCGATCGCATCCGCATTGTTACTTTGTGCCAGGAAGGGATCCAACAAGGGAAGTGTCCAGGCATCTTGCAGTGAACTGAAGCAGTGTTGTTCGGACATGGAGGAGATGCAGAGAGACAGGAACTGTTGATTACATCAAAGGGCTACTACTGCAGTGGATGACCGCTACCTACGAATTGTGGCTCGGAGGAAGTCTGACAGCAATGCCACCATGTTGAATAATGCTTTTCTTCCAGCCACAGCATGCCATGTTATGACTCAAACTGTGCGCAATAGGATGGGCAACTTCACTCCCGATGTCCATGGTGACCCGTCTTTGGCCCGCAGCTCGTGGTCGTGCGGTAGCGTTCTTGCTTCCCACGCCCTGGTTCCCGGGTTCGATTCCCGGCGGGGTCAGGGATTTTCTCTGCCTCGTGATGGCTGGGTGTTGTGTGATGTCCTTAGGTTAGTTAGGTTTAAGTAGTTCTAAGTTCTAGGGGACTGATGACCATAGATGTTAAGTCCCATAGTGCTCAGAGCCATTTAGTTCCGTCTTTGCAACCACGACACCATGCAGCACAGTACAGATGGGTCCAACAACATGCGTAATGGACCACTGAGGATTGGCATCATGTTCTCTTCACCGATGAATGTGGCATATACCTCCAACCAGACAATTGTCAGAGACATGTTTGGAAGCAACCTGGTCAGGCTGAACACCTTAGACACACAGCCCAGTGAGTGCAGCAAGGTGGGGGTTCCCTGCTGTTTTGGGACAGCATTGTGTGGGGACGGCTTATGCTAATGGTGGTCATGGAAGGCACCATAATGGCTGTACAATACGTGCAACCATATCAGCAGCATATTGACAAGGCATTCGTCTTCTTGGATGACAATTCACACACCCATCGTGCACATCTTGTGAATGACTCCCTTCAGGATAATGACATCGCTCGACTAGAGTGACCAGCATGTTCCCCAGACATGAACCCTATCGAAGATGCCTCAGATAGATTGAAAAGGGCTGTTTATGCACAACGTGACCTACCAACCAGTCTGAGAGGTGTACGCCAAATCATCATTGAGGAGTGCCTTGATTAACTTGTAGATAGTATGCCACAGTGAATATGGGCATGCATCAATGCAAGAGGATGTGCTATTGGGTATTAGAGGTACTGGTGTGTACAGCAGTCTGGACTGTCACCTCTGAAGGTGTTGCTGTATGGTGGTACAACATGCTATGTGTGGTTTTCATGAACCATGAAAAGGGCGGGAATGACGTTGATGTTGATCTCTATACCAATTTTCTGTACAGGTTCCGGACCTCTCAGAACCAAGGTGATGCCAAACTTTTTTTGATGTGTGTATTATCACAGCCATGGTTCACCACTGTCACTAGTCATAGCTAATTTTATCATGGAGGATTTTGAAGAATGAACATTGAACACTGGTCTTCCTCCTGCCCCCTCCAGCCCACCCTTATCCATTCCACTTCTTCAGATTTGGTGATGATGTATTTTTAATATGGATGCATGACAGCAAGGAGATGTAGCAGTTCATCAACGATACAAGTGGTATATCCAAACATAATATTTTTGGTGGAGACGGAGAAGGATGAGAATATGACTTTCTTACATGTGTTGGTCAAATAGAAAGCATATGGATGACTTGGCCATTTTTCATACCATAATAAGATTTTTGGTGGAGACGGAGAAGGATGAGAATATGTCTTTCTTACATGTGTTGGTCAAATAGAAAGCAGATGGATGACTTGGCCATTTTGCATACCATAAACTGATGCTTAAGCTCCTGTATCTTCGTGGGCATAGCTTCAGACATTTCAGCTCCGAAGGGGGTTATGCTGACCACCATACTATGCAGAACAAAGACTATTTCTGGCAAGGACCACCTTAGCTTGGAGGTTAATCATCAGATGATGGTGTTAACAATGTATAATTGTTCAGTCCATGGCACTAGGTCAACCGTGTTGAGAAAACCAAGGTACAGAGCCATTCAGCCATGGCATAAGGGCCCTTACATAGCAAGGCTTCCATTCTGCAGTGCAACAACAAGTAAGATATATAAGGCACGGAATCAGATCCATCTCCCCAGAAAATTGAAGAAATGTTGTGATCTGTTAAAGATAATCTCTGCCTGACAGTAGCAGAGTTTTATAATTTTTTTTTTTCAGAATGTGGCAGCAGTTACATGAGGCAATCTAATGGACTATTCCTGGATACTATGTTGAACATCAACATCACCTTAAGCACTGAAATTTTTAAAGTAACTGGTGGTTGATCATAGTCTAAAAAAACAGACACATATCAGCACACACTCCGCTGCAGAGTGAAAATCTCATTCTGGAAACATCTCCCAGGCTGTGGCTAAGCCATGTGTCCGCTATATCCTTTCTTTGGCTCTGAGCACTATGCGACTTAACTTCTGAGGTCATCAGTCACCTAGAACTTAGAACTAATTAAACCTAACTAACCTAAGGACATCACACACATCCATGCCCGAGGCAGGATTCGAACCTGCGACCGTAGCCGTCGCTCGGCTCCAGACTGTAATGCTTAGAACCCCACGGCCACTCCGGCTGGCTATCCTTTCTTTCAGGAGTGCTAGTTCTGCATGGTTCGCAGGGGAGCTTCTGTAAAGTTTGGAAGGTGGGAGACAAGATACTGGCAGAAGCAAAGCTGTGAGTACTGGGCGTGAGTCGTGCTTCGGTAGCTCAGATGGTAGAGCACTTGCCCGCAAAAGGCAATGGTCCCGAGTTCGAGTCTCGGTCGGGCACACAGTTTTAATCTGCCAGGAAGTTTCAGACACATAGTTATGTTTGAACAAAAGAGGATTCTGCCTCACATTTCAAACAGTTGGGAGTTCGTGATTAGGGCAGCAGTGGAAATTAGAATATGCAACCGCTGCTTGTGGTCTCAAGGTAGCGTTCTTGCTTACTGACCGTGGGGTCCTGGGCTAAATTTCTGGTGGGGGTCAGGTATTTTCACCTGCCTCGAGATGACTGTGTTTTGTTGTGTCGTCTTCATCATCATCATTCATCCTCACTAACGTCGGAGGAAGGCATTGGCAAACCACCTCCACTAGAACCTTGCCTAGTACAACGGTGCGGGTCTCCCACATCATCCCCCACAGACTGTCAAGGAGTATGGGACTTCATCATAATCATCAATAATAACTGTGTAGAGATGCGGGCTACATATTTAGCAATGCATTAAGTGTGAAATTGCCAAAGAAATACCACAGAGAAAGATTTCACATAGTTTATCACCTTATAGGGGAGATGGCACTGCAAATGATACTGGACTGTGGGTATTAAACATAATCTGTGTACACTGAGGATGCCACCTGAGCATACATCACCTTCATAGATTCAGCATGGTGTGATCTAACTAGTCAGATGCCATCCTCTGAGCAGAAAAGTGTTAGCCTTGCCACTTTCATTCCAATCAGACTTACCCCTTGGCAATTATGATGGAGGCAGTCATCCAAAGCTCGGAATTTTACTTGAATTTGATGCAGCAAATTAACCCAGAACTTTTTGTTGAAGGAGCCAGAAATATTGAATACAGACAGACTGTTGTATGAATCAGTGAATTTGCATTTATAAAATATACTGGATTAAGATATGTGAGTTGTTTATTGTTAACAGTTTTATATTTTTGTTTCAACTAATAAAACTGAACTTGGGTTTTGAGAAAATACATTTTTAAGGTAACATTTGAGCTGGCTAATCAACAGAAAAGAGAAATTGCTGTACAAAACGGAGAGAAGAATACGACAGTACTGGGCATTATGCACTGTAAAAATTCACTGAAAATGATGAAAATATTTATATAGTTAGTGTTGGTGTTTGAGAATTTTGATCTTCTCCATGAAGAACTACATTTCTCAGGACATACATTAATCTCAGTCTATTGATGTTTTACAACTGAAATCTGTTAGCTAAATGTTTCATGGAGACTACATAACTGCTGGATTCATCAAGATTATGGCTTCCTTCTGGTATACTAATTATGATAATGACATTATTGTTTATTTATGATAAAAAGTGTGATTTGAATATTCCTATAACAAAGTACTGTGCAGTGTTAAAACATTACTTTCTGAGATATTAGAACATACATTTAAATTAACAATAAGGAAAAACAGTATGTTCATAGTTTTTGTCAAAATTCAGTTATCCGCTGTCAATAAATGAAAAGAAAAAACAATGAAAAATCTTAGAAAATAATTGATACTACACACTCAATGTTGCACATATAATTTTGAATAGTAGCTGTATGTTACTGTGATATCACTTACATACCAATAGAAAGATACCTCATATCTCTGAAATTTAATACACTATTCAGTGGAATTTCAATATATTAATCGAGATTTTCAGTACATTATTCAAGATATCTGCAACTGGAAGGGACCCACTCATGCTATCCCTCTGTACTTAGTTCTGTAACAAAGTATGCAAGCATCAGATATATTGCAAGTTATACAAGCCTACTTGTAACAGAGCAAGTTGGAACCATCCACTTCTTCTTATACCATACCTAAAAGTAATATTATCTTTTTTTTATTTGCTCTAATTTTATGAGTATCATATAAATGGTTATTCCACAAATTAGCTACTTTCCTATTCAAGCTGCAACTTAAAAAAGTTGTAATTTACAGTGTAATTTTTTGATTACCGAAGACAACAAAGTTAATTTTATGACTAGGAAGCAGTTTTGTTGACAGATACGTAAAGTTCAAGATGTGCCAAAATTATGTGGAGTGTGCTAATGTGTGGTTTGATTGATGCAATATGTGTTAATGTGTGTGTCTTCCAAATAGAAGTCAAACCCATTCACATAAACACAACTCTCACACAAACATGGTCTCTGGCCACTGGACCTTGACTGGTGCCTTGTTGGGCCACAGCACCTGAGACAATGGCCATGTGTGTGAAAGGTGTGGTTGTCTGAATGTGTGTGAGTTTTCTACTTCAGAAAAAATGCATTGTCCGAGAGCTTAATATTTTAGGAGTCTTTCTCATCGTCGCTGCCTGCAGCTCAATGCCTGCTCTGTGTCCTGTCCTTTTGGTATTGTTAATATAGCTTTCGGATCTTAATAGAGTAGGTTGCATTTAGAAGCTTCTAAGTAAGTAAGGTATTATAAACTGCATTTAAAACTATTTTTTGTAATGAAGTATTTCCTTGTTTATGTTTACAGTTTGTGGTGGGATCTTGAAGCCTGTTGGTAGTGGTGTGTTGTCATCTCCATCCAGTAATGGTAGTTCTTATTTCTGTGAGTGGCAGTGGGATGCTTTGCCTTTGTTGGAGAATCAGACTGCTGCTGCAAGTACAATGACTGCTAGAACTTTCACACTTAAACTTCTAAGTGTTTATATTTCTGGTCCTTATGAGGGCTTTTGTAGGGTGTGGTACAGTGGCATAATTATTGTAACAGGTATGTGCACTTTCCTGTGTCTCACATAAAATGTATTAATCTCATTTTTGTGTGCAAAGGGTTTTTTCCAGTGAAGTATTCCTTAACCCTTGGGAAATATGTCAGATATATGTGCTGTGAGACACAGATACTACAATGAATGCACTAAAACTTACCACTCTAATGATTGCACTTACTCCAGTGAGACACAGAATAAAAAATGAGCATTGACAAGTAGGAATGAATTTCCAATTGCAACATTAATATGTATTTATTCTTCTAAATTCACAAAAATTTTCTTTAAAGTGTCATTGAGGATAATAATAATCTTTATTTATCCATAATAACTCTACATTTAATAGTTATATACAAAAAGTGGCACATTACATGCTAAAACGTAAATCGACAGATAAAAAAATTTACTCACTTAGCAGTGGCAGGGTAACACACAGACACAAAAGGATTTAACTTTCACAAGCTTTCAAAGACAGTGGCTCCTGCTTCCGGTGGAAGAGTTGAAGGGGAAGGAAGAGGGTGAAGGGAAAGGACTGGAGATGGAATAGGAAAAGGGTTACATTTTAGAAAAGTCACCCAGAAATCCGGGTCAGGGGAGACTTACTAGATGGGATGAGAAGGGAAAAGCTTAATTATGAATATCTCCATTCATTATGCTTAGACCATCATTCTATTTCACAAACATTAATAGCCTTTAATGTCCTACAATGAATACATAGTGAGTAGATTATAATTTTTGAAGTAGTCCCTACAGGACTGGAATTTGCTTATAGCTTTCGCAACCAATGGTTGCTTCTTCAGGAAGGAGAGGGAAAGACGAAAGGATGTGGGTTTTAAGGGAGAGGGTAAGGAGTCATTCCAATCCCGGGAGTGGAAAGACTTCCCTTAGGGGGAAAAAAAGGACAGGTGTACACTCGCACCAACACCCTCCCGACCTGGTACAGAAGCAGATAACCAGAGCCACTTCCTCATCCCCTCCAACCCAGAACCTCTCATAGAAGAACCCCAAAAGTGCCCCACCTGTGACAGAATACTTCCCGGGACTGGATCAGACCTTGAATGTGGCTCTCCAGCAGGGATACGACTTCCTAAAATCCTGCCCCGAAATGAGATCCATCCTTCATGAAATCCTCCCCACTCCACCAAGAGTGTCTTTCCACTGTCCACCTAACCTTTGTAACCTCTTGGTTCATCCCTATGAAATCCCCAAACCACCTTCCCTACCCTCTGGCTCCTACCCTTGCAACCGCCCCCGGTGTAAAACCTGTCCTATGCACCCTCCAACCACCACCTACTCCAGTCCTGTAACCCGGAAGGTGTACACGATCAAAGGGAGAGCCATGTGTGAAAGCACGCACGTGATTTACCAACTGACCTGCCTGCACTGTGACGCTTTCTATGTGGGAATGACCAGCAACAAAGTGTCCATTCGCATGAATGGACACAGGCAGACAGTGTTTGTTGGTAATGAGGATCACCCTGTGGCTAAACATGCCTTGGTGCACGGCCAGCACATCTTGGCACAGTGTTACACCATCCAAGTTATCTGGATACTTCCCACCAACACCAGCCTATCCGAACTCCGGAGATGGGAACTCGCCCTTCAGGATATCCTCTCTTCTCGATATCCGCCAGGCCTCAACCTCCGCTAATTTCAAGTTGCCGCCGCTCATACCTCACCTGTCTTTCAACAACTTCTTTGCCTCTGTACTTTCACCTCGACTGACATCTCTGCCCTTACTCTTTGCCTTTAAATATGTCTGCTTTTGTCTGTGTATGGGCGGATGGATATGTGTGTGTGTGTGTGTGTGTGTGTGTGTGTGTGCACGAGTGTACACCTGTCCTTTTTTCCCCCTATGGGAAGTCTTTCCGCTCCCGGGATTGGAATGATTCCTTACCCTCTCCCTTAAAACCCACATCCTTTCGTCTTTCCCTCTCCTTCCTGAAGAAGCAACCATTGGTTGCGAAAGCTAGAATTCTGTGTGTGTGTTTGTGTGTTTTGTTCATTGTGCCTGTCTACCAGCGCTTTCCCGCTTGGTAAGTCTTGGAATCTTTGTTTTTAATAAGTTTATATATTGTTAGATATTCTGTGTACAGTTCAGAGTTATCTTTATTGCTTTGGAATGCTTATTGTTCAATACAACCCTGGCTAATAAATGATGTATCGTCACCTTAATTCACTAGCTTTTCATTTTGCAGCTGTGTTATGCCATTAATACAGACAAGAAACCAAAATGGCCCAAGAATACTTCGCTGGGGTACTCCACACTTGAGAGTTTTGCATTTTGATGTTACTGTTAGGATTTTACTTTCATTCTTATAAGTAGTACACATTCTTCTTTTTCAGAAATGCAAACCTAAGGAATTTAGTGCTACTACTGTAAGTTTCTAATTTGGATAATAGTACTCCATGATCGACAGGTTCAGAGAGCTTAGACATATCTAGAAAAGCCCAATGCCCTTTTTTCCCTTCATGTAGTCTGCTAAACAGTTCATGCAGAGAAAGCTGGTACTGCTACTATTGTGAATCAGCCATTGAACTCTGGCATGTTATACTCACATGCGTGTTGTGATACTGGCTCTCAACTGCATGTTTTGTCACTAGGTGCTCCTAACCACAGTTTGATGGCGACTGTTCATTGTGATAGATAACTGTGCAGATATTGCAGTAGAGCTGTAAAATGACATGGTTGCTTTCCCAGGTTGCCCTGCCTCTTGTAGGATAGGATAAGCCAGTGACAGAACTGGAGTAGATTTTGCCAAGAGGGTAACTGGGCAGGATATGCACCTGTGTATACCTCAGGAATGTGACCCCTGTGACAAGCAGCTAGGAGTGGGAGTGGCATAGGGATGGATCAGGATGTTGTGTAGATTGGGTGGTTGGCAGACTAGCACTTTAGGGGGAGTGGGAAAGATCATAGGTAGGACATTCCTAATTTCAGGACATTATAGTAGTCAAAAGAACTGGAGAAGGACATGATTTAATTATTCTGGTCCTAAGTGGTATTGAGTGAGGAGGCTGGCACTCTTTTTCTGCTGGTTCTTTGGGATAGTGGAAGGATTAGGGGTGTGTGAGGACATGGCAAGGTAAATCTAATCAAGGATGTATGCATTAATGTGCAACTATATTCAAGCTGATCTGACATCAGGGTCAATGAGAACAAAAAGTAAATCTGTGAAAGGACCTGCCAAAACCTCACTCCTTCCCAGTCCCTGTGTGTTTATAGGGTGTAGGTTTTCTTTTAATATATTTCGTACAGGCACAATTGGACACTGCTGTGCTGCAGTGTATTACCACATCACTTCATGGCCTGGAGAGTTTTAACCTGCAGTGTCCTGGTCCCCCTATGCCACTCCCATTCCCAACAGCTTGCCACAGGGATCACATTTCTGTGGAAGACCCAGATGCAACACCTGTCCTTTCACCTACCCAGCACACCCTTTTCCAGCCCTGTCAAGTCCCATTTACACTGAAGTGAACACACAAAAAAAGGGGGCAGGCAACATTGAATGAGAATTCTCTGTTGTGTACAGGCTAGGTGTCAATGTGCAAAAGGAATTCAGTCATGCATGGATCACATTCACTTGTGATCCACTGCTTGTCGATTTTTGAGAGAACCATCAAAGGAAGTTCACATCCTCTCCACCCTAGCAGTACATGAAGCTTTTGTCAGCTATCTTGTCAACTTTTGTTGTTGTTGAGATGAGTTGCACAATCAGTAGAGTAGATGAAGAGAATGTAATGTTGCTGATAAAAGAATATGGATATCATACATGCTTGTGTGATTGAAGAGATACATAAATCTTCTGAAATTTTCCTTTCATATTTCTTCTTCTAATAATTGTGCAGCCAGATCCTGTCGACATTCTGCCATGATACTTCAGTCTAGAGACATTTGTCCATCTTCAGATGAGTAGCCAATTACTGAGGAGCCCAGGTGCATTCATGGTATTTATGACAAATCTCGTTCATGCGAAATGTGCTGTCACCTTTCAGCTCATGCATCAGATGATGGCACACCAAGTTGTGTGTGCTGCCCTCGGTGGTGGAAGTGAGGGATGGTCTAATCACTGAGTATCAAATGACCATGTTGATTCCACTGTTACTGGATAATTTTAATTATAGGATTCCAGTTTTTATCCAGTTGAAAACCAGTGTCACAATTTATAACTTTATCGGCAAGACATATTTCCACTCGTTCTTTGATTACTTAATCCCAAATACTGGAAACCACAGCTAAAACTTTCATTCTGTTGTATTCAGTTGAGTTTCCCATGGGAATAGTATTCTGCTACTGCTGATTTTAACAGTTGCCGAAGAGAGGTGTATCTTCCGTGTTCTGTACAATGCTCATGGACAGTTCATGATGTCTGCCCTATATATGCAGTATCACATTCACAGGGAATTTTGTAAATTCCCATTTTTTTCAGTTGTAAGTTATCTTTAATTGATTCAATCAGGCCAAGACCTTCCCAGGTGGAAGGAAGATAACCTCGATTTTATTTTTCCTAAACAATCTTCCTATTTTAGATGACACATTCCCAGCATATGGAAGGAATGCAATGATTTGTAGTTGTCATCAATGTCCTCAGTTCATTGCTTCTTGTTAGTATAGCTGTGCTTGGCCTCCCTTATTTGGTATGAAATGTATCCATTCTCATTAAAAACCTCCTCCGTGTGTTCTGATACTGTGTGGAGGTTTTCATCATCTGATGTTACATGTGCCCAATGTATTAAGGTACGAAGAACACTGGTGGTTTGTGTGGGGTGAGGGCAGCTAAATGCCTGGAGACATAGGTCTGTGTGGATGGGTTTTCTGTACACCTAATGTCCCAATGCTCCATCATTATTACAGTGAACTAGCATGTATAGAAATGGTAAAACTTTGCTCCTACACCTTCTGCACCTCCATTAATGGGTTCCATCACTTCTGTTGAGGAAGCCATTAGACCATTCCTTGTTGATTCTGCAGGCAAAGTTCAATGAGAATCTTTCTGAATGCAGTTGAAATGTGCACCCCAATGGAGTAGCATCTCACCAACTGAAAGAGCTGCTATCTGCAGCCTCCAAGACGATACTAGCAGTCATACTCCCTGCAAATAAGGGAAAAGCAACAGTTATTTTGACAAGGGCCCAATGAGTTGTATGTCAAGAAAAACTGGTACATTTTTGCTTATCAAGAGGCCTAGACCACATAATGAACTCCCTCCAAGACTATATGGTCTTCCCAAGATTGATAAGGATGATGTCCCACTACGATTAATTATGAATAATTATGGTGCCTTGATCTATTCTACTGCAAAAAACCTGGCCCCTCTTCTAAAGCCATTTGTGGGTAAGTGTTGCCACCATATACATAATTCTGCAGATTTTGTCAGTTGCGTGAAGACAGTTAAGCTTAGCAGCTTGGATTTACTAGTAAGATTTGATGTGGTCTCACTTTTTACCAAAGTGCCTTTAATGGACACATTACATCTTATTGGTAAATTATTCAGTGCTGACATGACTGCCTTGTTTGGACGTACTCTCTCCGCCCCCTACTTCTTATTTATTAGCGAATTCTTTGGACAAACAGACAGTTTGTGGAGCTGTTTGTCCCCTGTGATGGCTAATCTGTTTGTGGAGGACTTTGAAGAGAAAGCACTTGGGTCAGTTGTTTTAAAGGCCATAGTTTTCTAGCATTATCTAGATGATACTTCTGTTGTGTGGCTGCATTGCAGACAAGAACTGGAGAAATTCCTTTGTCACTTAAACTCATTACAAGAGAACATTAAGTGTACAATGTAGATGGGGAAAGGTGGGACTATACCCTTTCTAGACATACGGGTATGCCATATTGATGATGGATCATTGGGACATTCTGTGTACAGGAACCCCATGCACACAAAATCTGTATCGCCAGGCATTTAGATGCCATCACCTTGCACAAACTGCCAGTGTTCTCAGTACCTTAATACATCGGGCACAAGTCATATCAGACAACAAAAACAATGCTGAATTAGAATAATTGGAGAAGGCTTTTAAGCAGAATGGCTACACTTCACACCAAATAGGAAAAGGCATGCACAGCTATAATAACATGAAGTAACACATGATGACACTGATGGTGACTATAAATCAATTGCAGTCCTTCCATATTCTGGGAATTTGGCAGACTGGTTATGAAAAATAAAATAGAGGTTGTCTTGCGTCCACCAGTGAAGATCTTCAACCTAAAGACAATTTACAACTGAAACAACCGAGCATTTACACAATTGACTGTGACTGTGCTGCTGCATGTATAGGCCAGATGATACAAACTGTCCAGGAGCATTGTACAGAACCCGAAAGATATACCTGTCTTTGGCAACAGTTAAAATCAGCAGTAGCAGAACACTGTAATGCCATGGGACAGTCAATGGAATACAATAGAACAAAAATTTTAATTCTGGACAACAGCTTTCAACTGGATAAAAAAACGGTCTCCTATAATTAAAATTATCCAGTCACAGTCAAATCTCTGTGATCATTTGATACTCAGTGATCAGTTCATCTAAACATCCATCACTGAGAACAGCACTCTCAATTCAGCTGTCCTGTGCATGTCATCACCTGATGTATGCACCGAAAGGTACCAGCACATTTCAAATGTGCAAGATTTGACATAAATACCACAAATATATTTGGACTCTTCAGTAGTTGTCTACTCACACGAGGATGGCCAGACATCTCTGGGCAAAAATATCATGGCAGAATGTTGATGGGATCTGGCTGCACACCCAAAAATTACTATAAGAAAATATGCATATTTGGTAAATTAGTGCCGAAGCACTCAGAGGTCCTTTGTGATTGCATCAGAGGGAATGGTGTGAATAAGCAGAAGCTTTGTAATTTTTCTCTTTCAAAGGAAAGCACACTAAATTTCTATGAAAGTAAGCAAGCATGAAAATGTATTTATTATATTAAAAATATAAAAAAGGTCTGATCATTGTCATTACTTACATTCATGCTATGTGTAATTTCATGGCTGATGGCCATTAGCAATTTCTGATGATAAATAAAAATTGTTTGCCCAGGGCCACACTGTCTGCCCTCTAATGACCTATGTAGCATATTTTATTAAGTAGCCAAGATGTATATTTCTATTTCATTAATCATATTTTATTGATGTTACATTCCTTTTATGTTCCTTAATAAAATAATGGAAGTGCTATGCATATGTTGCTGCAGACATCAAAAACTATATGACATATATTAGCTATTGCAATATGAAATGATCACTAATGTAAATGTCTCTGGATGCAAGTAACTAGAGTGTTAATGCTTGCCATCTTTTAGGATATGTTGCTCACTGGTAATTAACGTCGTGCTTTTAAATTTCCTCCTCAGTCCTAATGGGAAGCCAGCAACAAGTGTCAGCCTATATATGTGCATCTCCTTGGACTTGTGCAAAGGAAAGCAGGAACTGCAATTCAGTGTTACTTTCACACATTTCACATTTATGTACATTTTGCAACACTTTATCAGAATAAACTATGCTAAAAGTAATAAGTTTTGAAGAGATTTTTAATGGACTGTACCACTACAACTTCAAATTTTCATAATAAGCAAGTATAGATACAAAAACCATAGAATATGGCATATTGCTTTTGCAGACACAGAAATCAACATGTCAGCTGCTCGGTTATGTTGTGTTCTCTTCCATTTGCTCCATTGTAAACATCTATTCATAGGTACAACTATGGATCTTACACATTAGCAAATCCTCGTACATTGTTCATGTAACAGCACATTTTCTTGTGTTCACTTGTGATTGCTTTGATGTAAAAGGGGCTTCATAGGCTTATCCTGTCCCATGCCACCTTTGAAAGCAGCTGTGTCACATACAAATTCTGCTGCAATTTCTGCACAGCTTTTTGTGTGAGCATAGCTACCAACAAGCTGTCCACCGGAATGATCAGTCACCACTAAACTGTTGACAGGGTTGACAGTTATTTGTGCAACATACAACTGGAAACAAAATGCTTGACTTCTGTGCCTGCTTCACTGCTTGTGTCATTTACATCCTTCCCTCCAGCACCAAATTTTCTGAACTATTCACGTGGGAATCATTTGTGGATCACATCCTTTGCTCCAATAGTCCTCCTGGTCTCAATCTTTCCTATACCACTGCACCCACTCACACTATCTGACAGTCTCCATTTCCTCTCTCCTGTTACCCCTTCCCATTCCATGCCATCATATCATCATATTGTGCCCTAGTGCCCCACATAAACTCACCAGCTCTTGTGCCTGTGTGTCAGATTCCGTCTTGTACATTAGCTGACACCACTGCCCCTCTGGACCTGCATTCCCCACTATTCAATGTGTGGTCTCCTTTACTCCTAAATTGTTTATTTGTAATTTTAACATTTACACTCCTGGAAATGGAAAAAAGAACACATTGACACCGGTGTTTCAGACCCACCATACTTGCTCCGGACACTGCAAGAGGGTTGTACAAGCAATGATCACACGCACAGCACAGCGGACACACCAGGAACCGCGGTGTTGGCCGTCGAATGGCGCTAGCTGCGCAGCATTTGTGCATCGCCGCCGTCAGTGTCAGCCAGTTTGCCGTGGCATACGGAGCTCCATCGCAGTCGTTAACACTGGTAGCATGCCGCGACATCGTGGACGTGAACCGTATGTTCAGTTGATGGACTTTGAGCGAGGGCGTATAGTGGGCATGCGGGAGGCCGGGTGGACGTACCGCCGAATTGCTCAACACGTGGGGCGTGAGGTTGCCACAGTACATCGATGTTGTCGCCAGTGGTCGGCGGAAGGTGCACGTGCTCGTCAACCTGGGACCGGACCGCTGTGACGCACGGATGCACGCCAAGACCGTAGGATCCTACGCAGTGCCGTAGGAGACCGTACCGCCACTTCCCAGCAAATTAGGGACACTGTTGCTCCTGGGGTATCAGCGAGGACCATTCGCAACCATCTCCATGAAGCTGGGCTACGGTCCCGCACACCGTTAGGCCATCTTCCGCTCACGCCCCAACATCGTGCAGCCCGCCTCCAGTGGTGTCGCGACAGGCGTGAATGGAGGGACGAATGGAGACGTGTCGTCTTCAGCGATGAGAGTCGCTACTGCCTTGGTGCCAATGATGGTCGTATGCGTGTTTGGCGCCGTGCAGGTGAGCGCCACAATCAGGACTGCATACGACCGAGGCACACAGGGCCAACACCCGGCATCATGGTGTGGGCAGCGATCTCCTACACTGGCCGTACACCTCTGGTGATCGTCGAGGGGACACTGAATAGTGCACGGTACATCCAAACCGTCATCGAACCCATCGTTCTACCATTCCTAGACCGGCAAGGGAACTTGCTGTTCCAACAGGACAATGCATGTTCGCATGTATCCCGTGCCCCCCAACGTGCTCTGGAAGGTGTAAGTCAACTACCCTGGCCAGCAAGATCTCCGGATCTGTCCCCCATTGAGCATGTTTGGGACTGGATGAAGCGTAGTCTCACGCGGTCTGCACGTCCAGAACGAACGCTGGTCCAACTGAGGCGCCAGGTGGAAATGGCATGGCAAGCCATTCCACAGGACTACATCCAGCATCTCTACGATCGTCTCCATGGGAGAATAGCAGCCTGCATTGCTGCGAAAGGTGGATATACACTGTACTAGTGCCGACATTGTGCATGCTCTGTTGCCTGTGTCTATGTGCCTGTGGTTCTGTCAGTGAGATCATGTGATGTATCTGACCCCAGGAATGTGTCAATAAAGTTTCCCCTTCCTGGGACAATGAATTCACGGTGTTCTTATTTCAATTTCCAGGAGTGTATAATACGTTATTAGAAAAGATAACTGTTTCATGTTTCAGATTATTGTAAAATGTGTTGAAAATGTTATCAACTTGTTCTAGGCACAATATTTTCTGTTTTTGTACCCTATGAGATCCTGAAGTATGTTTACATCTTGGAGTAACTGGCATACTTTGCACTTCTGTATTTCACATCATTTCATGTTACAGTACACTGTTGACACACCATATCTTTGACGCATTCGAGAATGAATAATCACAGAGAGTTAAATGTAAATGCTGTGCCTATCCACCCATATGCAAAAACTTGTTTTAAGGAATGCATAGCTACCGAGGAAAACTGTGCTGGTTACCAATCTTGCTGCCCACTTTAGCAGCTTTTCAGGTTTTTGTTGGAGATATAGAGATTACTATTCACTGTTCACACAAGAAGGTTCTGTAACATTGTCATGGATGAGTACACACCAAGTGTATATGGTTCATATGTGCTGTTTGTCTTGCTGAGCTTACTATTGAAGGTTATCTTCTGACTAACAGTGAGCTATGTGGATTTTATCCTGACTTTGGATATGAAAATGACTTCATCAGTCCACAGTCTGATAATCAAGTTGTTCACGTGCCTATTTAAAAAACAGGTGAAGGAGACAGTTCTTGTCCGGAAATCTATTCACTTAATGTGTGATGAACCTACATATGATATGTACTTAAACAACTATTAGTAGAATTCTCCAGACACATTTGTTCTCACCCTTGTATCCTATGCTATTCTTTTTGAAAAAAGTTTCAATTGAGACCTATTTCACCAAGAACATCTACACTTCTGTTGCCTCTATCATATATTGTGAATTTCTGTAACAGCCGGCTATTGAACACTACATCTCCCAATGCCATTGCAATTCCAAACCCACTATCTCTTTCCTTATACATCTTACCAATTATATACTCATATACAACTACATCTCGTATAAGGGGAGGATATACAAACAAATCTGTGGCAATGCAATGGGCACCTGCATGCCACACTCAGACCCCAAATCCCTTGTCTGGTTCAGGTTCACTGAGTTGTTTGCACCTGTCCACTATTGTGGATCCAAGTAGCCATTTGTCAACATTGACCTGCAAGGATAGCTTTGGTATCCCTCTGCCTACAACCATTCTGGTTATAGGTAGTTCTGGCAATATTTTCCTAGTACAGAGTGGTGCACATAAAACTGGCCCCTGCACTGAAAGGAATATGAATGAAGAAAATCAATGTACATCATCACTTTCTTACCTTTTTATTGTACAGTTTCATTATTAACTTTGTAATCAACAGTTTAAGTAACAGATTTATTTTTATTAGTTTAATAAGCATATTTTAGAAAGGAATTTAAAGTCTCCATTCAAAATGTTCTCTGCCTACATCCAACCATAGTTGTACATGTCGAAGCATGTTAAGGAAAACTCTTTTCAGTACTCTTTAAGAAATGTTCAAAATTTCTTCACATATGTGGTTTTTTAATGTGTCAAGTGTTGTAGGACTGTTGGGGTAGACTCTATCCTTTACAAATCCCCAGAGGTAAAAGTCAGATGGCGAGAAGTTGGGAGAACGTGGTGGCCACAAACCCTTACTAATGGTCCTCTCTTATCTAAAATCAGTATGTATGCAAGCTAAGGACAAATCCGATATATGAGAAGTTGCCTCATCTTGCTGGAAATATGCACAACATATTTGTTTGGAGTTAACAGAGCTGAAAATTCACTGTAGAGTTGCAAGTAAGCATGTGTGTTGACAGTTTCATTGAAGAACAATGGCCCAGTAATTCTGTTACCAGGTACAGCACACCATACATCAATTTTTATATCATGTTGTCTTTTTCAGTATGCCATGGGGATTCTCTTTAGCCCAGTGTCTTGTGCTTTGTGAATTAATGTAACCCAACAGATGAAACCAAGCATCATCCATCGAAAAAAGGAGGGACGGATCAAGATGTCCCCCAGTGACATTTTACAGCCACCATTTACAGTAATGTGTACACTTGCCCTTGTCCACTCCTTTTATTTGCTGAACAACACTCACATGATAAGGTTTTATTTTTAAGTCATGAAGGATGTATGCCATGGGGATTCTCTTTAGCCCAGTGTCTTGTGCTTTGTGAATTAATGTAACCCAACAGATGAAACCAAGCATCATCCATCGAAAAAAGGAGGGACGGATCAAGATGTCCCCCAGTGACATTTTACAGCCACCATTTACAGTAATGTGTACACTTGCCCTTGTCCACTCCTTTTATTTGCTGAACAACACTCACATGATAAGGTTTTATTTTTAAGTCATGAAGGATGTGTTGACATGACCTGCGAGTTATTCCAGACTGCTGTGATAATCATCGTGTTGACTTGTAAGGACTTCTGTCAATGTGTGCCATCATGTTTGCAACAACTTCAGGTTTACGTACAGTCGGTGCCTTATTTCTCTTTGAATTAACAACACTGCCTATCAAACGCCACTTTCTCATTAGATCCTGAATTGTTGATTTTGCAGGAATATTACTTTCAGGAAACATTTCATGAAAAGTGTCACGAACAATTTTAATGGATTCGGACCGCACATAATCTTCAACAATGAACACACATTCTTCAATGGAGTAAGGCATGACAATGAAGTACATGGTTTATAATGACTACTTTCCATATGAACTACTCACAGGCAACTACTGTTGGAAGGTAGCTAAGAAATTGACAAGCTAGTAAAGCCACTCACGCGCGTTCACATTCTGGTTCACTCCAGTTTTAGGTGCACCACTGTGTATAAGCATAACAAGTGCCCCCTCATTAGAATAAACCATTATTGAACAAATAAGATAAATGAACTGAAGACCACAACAGAAATCTTGGATAATGTAGTGCCAAATGCAGCATTAGACATCAGTAATGACACTAATAGTGAGAATATACAAGTTATTTTGTCTAGTTGTAACACCTCTAACTCATTTCACTTAAAAGGTGTGGAGTGAAACAGTATATTCCCAGGAAGAGTTCCCACCAAAATGGTGCAAAATTTTGGGTATGTATATATTAGAAAAATCAGTTTTGAGATTTGCTTTAATTTAATTTTCCCGTCATTACCATGTGGAATTTTGAACTTGAATTCATTTTCTCTGTTTTCTAGCAGACTTCAGGGAATGTAATGTTCATCAATCTATTCGCATTTATCAGTTTGTTTGGAACACATTTCATCAAAAGAAATATGTGTTGCACTGTTCCGAGGAAAGGTACCAGTGTGGCAAATCTGGAGCTCCTTGTATATAGTGTGAACCAAAATGGTCCTATCACACTTTTTGAGCTACATAGGATACTAATTTTCTACTGATGATATCACCTTATTAAGAAAAACATCTGAGCTCTTTTAGCTCAGTGTTCTTCAGTCTAATCACATATTTGTTGCAGTAGTCTACAAACATTAAGTTTGTTTACTGGATAACAGTGCACACCAGTATAAAAAGTATTTACAAAAATAAACTTCCACTTTTACATATCTCACAGGAGCTGAGGTCTTGGTGTTGATAGAGATGTATTACTAAATCGGAGAGCACAGCATGTGAGAAGACATGACATCTCAAAACCAAATATACTTCAATGCTGTTTTTATGTCTTATCTTACACAGTTATTCTCCTGGATTGTCTTGATACCTTTAGAATGAATAAAGAAACACACCAAATGCTTCTATAGATTTCAGATGCACCTCAAATGTTAGACACACAAATTTTAGTTTGCAAATGCATGTGCAACACATAAAGCATTCCTAATATTATAACACCAAAAATTGTGGAATAGTTAAAAATTTATCAACAGTAAAACTACATTACAGTGTTTACTTCTCCCATTTCCTTTAACCTTTCTCCACTTATATTTACTTCTACAAAATCCTGATAGCAGATGCCACAATATTGGTTCCTGTTGTCATAGCTCCTTCAGTGACAGCTCTCTTCTGAAAACTACATAGCTATGTATTTAAACTAAAAGCTACACAGATTTATCACAAACACATCTTTACAAATTTCTTCCCCAAGTGACATCTGTGAACACACTGCTCCTCCATTTATGTTCATTGGAAAACCTGACAGAGAGCAAAGCACCTTATGTAGAACATGAAACTTTCATGGTGCATACTTTATATTATTTGTGACATAGTTTTTTTTTTTTTAATTCATTGTCCATTGATCTAGTAAACAAAAGAAACACACGGGTATAGAACAAGTCACGTTTAAAAAACAAACTGAGGTATTTTAACCATACATGTGACCAGTAACAAAATACACTACCAATTACAAACTTGACCATTTACTACATTGAAACAACTATAAAAGAATAAATGACCACTTAAATGAACTGTTACTCGCTCATGCATACCACCCTTCCAGGCTAAAAGAGAGAGCTGATATTCTCTCTAGCAACTAGCCTATGAAATCACATAACCATACATGTGAATAGTAACAAAATATGCTACCAATTACAAACTTGACCATTTACTACAGTGAAACAAGGATAAATGACCACTTAAATGAACTGTTATTCTCTCATGCATGCCACCCTCCCAGTCTGAAAGAGAGAGATTATATTCTCTAGCACCTACCTATGAAATCACACAACCGCTTTTTAAAGAACTCTTCTGTGTTTAACATTTCTCATAAAACATAATAACATTGAGTCACCAGATCTCTGATTTATAGTATGCTCATAGAAAGGCTTCTCACAACACGTCATCGAATGACAGATACTAAGTAAGTAGGAGAATACATAATACAGCTTCATTTGTTCCGGGGGCTAGGCCATTGTAATCAGGTCTCTTCTCTGAAGTCTACATCATCCCCAAAGCGTGACTGCAAAGTGTAAATGACCTTTCCATTGCAGGTAAAGAACTCACTCCTTGTCATATCTTGTGTACACAATGTGCTCACATTTTGCCCTTCATGTTTGTACATAAATCCAAAAATGTATGGGCAGTGTGTCATTCTTCCTACACTACTAATTAAAATCAGGTTTCTACATGAACATCTTTCATTGGTATAGCAGGAAGAAGTGAGACATGTTGCTGTATTAAATGACAACAATTACCACTACTTTAGACAGTTCAGTACAATACAAACAAGAGAGAATCACCAGACTTTAAAACATACATGGGCTGTTTAAAATGCTCTAAGTCGAGACATGCCATTCATGAGCTTCAAATATAATGAGAAAAACTGTCTGCTGAATCTTTCACAATCAAACTAAGTGATGTATTGAGAAGATTATGCTCTTGAAAATGTTTACAATAAGGTGAAACTGGGCTAAATTGGAAAGCTTTTCCAAGAAAAACTCTTGCTTCACTGCATGCATTAGAAGCAGCTGGTCTAAAATAAGCAACGATTGTATTACTGCTTTAGTTTGTGCCAGTGCTACTGGTAGCCACTGATTTCCTATGCTCATCATTGGTAAAAGTAAGAAACAGCATTGTTTCAAACGCAATATGCCTGGGATTCCTGTTGCTTACACTTTACAAAAGTGAGCCTGAATGGATAGAACAAAGTTCATGGAATGGATTATGAAAGTTTTTATACCCACTGTAAAAGCTCATTAGTTAAAGAATGACAAAAAGGAGAAACATAACTGCTCCTTGACAATGGACCAGCTCATCCACCATATGATACCTTAAATGAAAAGGACAAGTTCATAAAAGTGGTTTTTCTTCCACCTAATGTAACCTCCTTATTACAGCTCATGGGTCAAGGCATTTTAAGACATTCAAGCAGTATTACGCAAAATAATTGTTGAATAAGTTATTGTTGAAAAATGAAGAGGAGGGTGAAGAAAGCCTTAAATCATAAAAATATTGATTTGATAGATGAGTCCTATGTGATTGGAGCAGAATTGGATAATGTAAAAGGAACAGAATTCAAAAAGAGGCAGGAATAAAATTTTGGGTGTTGCAGAAAGTTTTCAATGCCTAATTGAAAATGCTGAATAGAATATGTCCAAAATTTTCACTATTGTCATGGATGTGTTATAGAAGATGTTCAAGAATGGAAGAGTGTTGACAAAATCATGCAAATAGAGAAATCTAAACCTCATCAGTGATAAAGCTGATGCTGCCAGCATCTCATCAACTAGTGGTCCAGAAAATGAAGATGGAGTTATTCTGGCTGCTTATGAAGCATTTACATGTCTAGGTACTGCCTTGCAATGGTTTGAAGCTCCAGATAAAAGTGATGAGTATCACATATCTGCCTTGAAAAAGGTACATAAGTTAACTGCTCATAAGTGCAAAATGCACATCTATTAAATTTATTTGCTTTCTGGGACATTCTACCTACATTTCCACTGTGCTTACCTTTGAAAGAATAAAAGAGATTCTTTGTATTATAAATATCTCTAGTTTTTATTGCTAAATTGGTAAATAAATGTAAACAGTTCATAATTTGAATAAACTGGTTTTCCAAATACCCATGTCCCCCATTTAGTTAGGATAATTGATGCTCTACTGTACATCATTAAACAGAGCTAACGAATTTCACTGATAGGAGAGGCTATAGTATTCATTTACAAAGTGGGAATAGCAAATGTTTCATGAACAGTGTGTCTTTCATAAACCAGAATGGAGAAATATTCACATTAAAAAATGAATCAAGAGAGTAAAAAGAGTTTTCCAACAGATATTCCTCCAATTTACCCTTAAACTGTGGCACTACACTGATAAGAGCTTTTATGTCAAATTGGAGTGCATTGAACACCTTTGTGGTTGAGTTATGTACGCCCTTTTCCAAAAGACTCAAGTTTTTACTGTTGGGATGCAAGTAATGATTCAATCTTGTATTGTGGTCATTATAGACACTATGGGTTTTGTAAATGGGGTAGTTCTTAATTACAAAACATGTAAGAAATAGGATGTACTGTGTGAGGGCACTGATGATATTTTACATTTCTTAAAAAGATTTCTGCATGAATTATTTCTCTTAACTCTGCTTAGTTGTATACGTGGAAGAACACTAAAAAGTATCAGATAGATTATATAATGGTAAGACAGAGATTTAGGAACCAGCTTTTAAATCGTAAGACATTTCCAGGGGCAGATGTGGACTTTGACCACAATCTATTGGTTATGAACTGTAGATTAAAACTGAAGAAACTGCAAAAATGTGGGAATTTAAGGAGATGGGACCTGGATAAACTGACTAAACTAGAGGTTGTACAGAGTTTCAGGGAGAGCATAAGGGAACAATTGACAGGAATGGGGGAAAGAAATACAGTAGCAGAAAAATGGGTAGCTTTGAGGGATGAAGTAGTGAAGGCAGCAGAGGATCAAGTAGGTAAAAAGACGAGGGCTTGTAGAAACCCTTTGGTAACACAAGAAATATTGAATTTAATTGATGAAAGGAGAAAATATAAAAATGCAATAAATGAAGCAGGCAAAAAGGAATACAAACGTCTCAAAAATGAGATCGACAGGAAGTGCAAAATGGCTAAGCAGGGATGGCTAGAGGACAAATGTAAGGACGTAGAGGCTTATCTCACTAGGGGTAAGATAGATACTGCCTACAGGAAAATTAGAGAGACCTTTGGAGATAAGAGAACCACTTGTATGAACATCAAGAGCTCCGATGGAAACCCAGTTCTAAGCAAAGAAGGGAAAGCAGAAAGGTGGAAGGAGTATATAGAGGGTCTATACAAGGGCGATGTACTTGAGGACAATATTATGGAAATGGAAGAGGATGTAGATGAAGATGAAATTGGAGATACGATACTGAGGGAAGAGTTTGACAGAGCACTGAAAAACCTGAGTTGAAACAAGGCCCCCGGAGTAGACAACATTCCATTGGAACTACTGACGGCCTTGGGAGGGCCAGTTCTGACAAAACTGTACCATCTGGTGAGCAAGATGTATGAAACAGGTGAAATACACTCAGACTTGAGATGAATGTAATAATTTCAATCCCAAAGAAAGCAGGTATTGACAGATGTGAAAATTACCAAACAATCAGTTTAATAAGCCACAGCTGCAAAATAGTAACACGAATTCCTTACAGATGAATTGAAAAACTAGTAGAAGCTGACCACGGGGAAGATTAGTTTGGATTCCGTAGAAATACTGGAACATGTGAGGCAATACTGATCGTACGACTTATCTTAGAGGGAAGGATAAAGAAAGGCAAACCTATGTTTCTAGCATTTGTAGACTTGGAGAAAGCTTTTGACAACGTTGACTGGAATACTCTCTTTCAAATTCTGAATGTAGCAGGGATAAAATACAGGAAGCGAAAGGCTATTTACAATTTGTACTGAAACCAGATGGCAGTTATAAGAGTCGAGGGGCATGAAAGAGAAGCAGTGGTGGGGAAGGGTGGGAGACAGGGTTGTAGCCTCTCCCTGACATTATTCAATCTCTATATTGAGTAAGCAGTAAAGGAAACAAAAGAAAAATTCAGAGGAGGTATTAAAATCCATGGAGAAGAAATAAAAACTTTGAGGTTCACCGATGACATTGTAATTCTGTCAGAGACAGCAAAGGACTTGGAAGAGCAGTTGAATGCAATGGACAGTGTCTTGAGAGGAGGATATAAGATGAACGTCAACAAATGCAAAAGAAGGATCATGGAATGTAGTCGAATTAAGTCGGGTGATGCTGGTGGAATTATATTAGGAAATGAGACACTTAAAGTAGTGAAGGAGTTTTGCTATTTGGGCAGCAAAATAACTGATGATGGTCGAAGTAGAGAGGATATGAAATGTAGTCTGACAATGGCAAGGAAAGTGTTTCTGAAGAAGAAAAAATTTTTTAACATCGAGTATAGTTTTAAGTGTAAGGAAGTTGTTTCTGAAAGTATTTGTATGGAGTGTAGCCATGTATGGAAGTGAAACATGGATGATAAATAGTTTGGACAAGAAGAGAATAGAAGCTTTCAAAATGTAGTGCTACAGAAGAATGCTGAAGATTAGATGGGTAGATCACATAACTAATGAAGAAGTATTGAATAGGATTGGGGAGAAGAGAAGTTTGTGGCACAACTTGACCAGAAGAAGGTATCGGTTGGTAGGACATGTTCTGAGGCATCAAGGGATCACCAATTTAGTATTGGAGGGCAGTGTGGAGGATAAAAATTGTAGAGGGAGACCTAGAGATGAATACACTAAGCAGATTCAGAAGGATGTAGGTTGCAGTAGGTACTGGGAGACGAAGAACCTTTGCACAGGATAGAGTAGCATGGAGAGCTGCATCAAACCAGTCTCTGGACTGAAGACCACAACAACAACAACTCTGCTTAGAATTTGGGTTGCTCTGTTCTAAGTGACAAACACTTTTTTTTTTGCCATTGGTTGGGTACCTCAAAATATAATCCCATAGAACAACAATGTATGAAAATAAGCAGCCTTAACAGCATCAGTATCAACAGTTGATGCTGCAATAATTAAGGCTTACGTTGCTGAACTAAGTCTCTCTGTCAAATTCAAAATACGGCAATAACAGTTTCAATCTGTATATTGAGCAAGTAGTAAAGGAAACAGAAGAAAAATTTGGAGTAAATATTAAAATTCATGGAGACGAAGTAAAAACTTTGATGTTCGCCGATGACATTGTAATTCTGTCAGAGACGGCAAAGGACTTGGAAGAGCAGTTGAACGGAATGGATAGTGTCTTGAAAGGAGGATATAAGATGAACATTAACAAAAGCAAAACGAGGATAATGGAATGTAGTCAAATTAAATCGGGTGATGCTGAGGGAATTAGATTAGGAAATGAGACACTTAAAGTAGTAAAGGAGTTTTGCTATTTAGGAAGTAAAATAACTGATGATGGTCGAAGTAGAGAGGATATAAAATGTAGACTGGCAATGGCAAGGAAAGCGTTTCTCAAGAAGAGAAATTTGTTAACATCGAATATAGATTTATGTGTCAGGAAGTCGTTTATGAAAGTATTTGTTTGGAGTGTAGCCATGTATGGAAGTGAAACATGGACGATAACTAGTTTGGACAAGAAGAGAATAGAAGCTTTCGAAAGAGAAGTTTGTGGCACAACTTGACTAGAAGAAGGGATCGGTTGGTAGGACATGTTTTGAGGCATCAAGGGATACCAATTTAGTATTGGAGGGCAGCGTGGAGGATAAAAATTGTAGAGGGAGACCAAGAGATGAATACACTAAGCAGATTCAGAAGGATGTAGGTTGCAGTAGGTACTGGGAGACGAAGAACCTTTGCACAGGATAGAGTAGCATGGAGAGCTGCATCAAACCAGTCTCAGGACTGAAGACAACAACAACAATCTTAAAAAACAGTGCAGTTAAGATTAAGCAGGTATTTATATTACAGAAGTGTATGGTAAGAATATTGTGTAAAGGTATTACATGAACAACTTGTAGAGGCCTCTCCAATAAAATCAGTGTTTTAGCAATCACATCCACGTATATTTACTCCCTAATGGTATTTGTGATTAATAATAAGCATGAATTTAGTGTGAACTGTTAAATTCACAACCACAGTATTATAAGCAAATAATTTCCACAGAGACTGTGTGTTCAATATTTATGACTTAGAAAGGAGTTTTATATTTTTATTAAAAAGCTCTTTAACATGTTACTGGTAGTAATCTAACAAGAAACTGGAAATCTCCAGCTCACACATGAGAATATGCTACCCATATGGAGTGATCATTGCATTTTAATCTTAGGTCCTCCTGAACTTTTTGAGATCCATGAAAATGAATGTACCAGGTATTTTAACATTTTACCTGTACAAGATTATTTGATATTAGGCAACTCTCCGTCCAATTTGGATAATGATAGCCGTAGGAGGCCCTTAAATATTTGTGTAAGAGCCAAATATATGGCTCCCACAAATAAAAAACTTAAAATTGTAATAATCAGCCAAAACATTTGCAAAAGAGACCTAGATTTGGAAGCAGCCATAATAAGCAGTGAGGATCATATAATACTAGGTATTTAAAGCTGTCTAAAATGTTACATTTCCTGCAGTTAGATTGTTAAGGATAAATCTAAGTGTATATTGAAAGAATAGGCTGATGTGAAATTGAAGTGGTGTATTTGTTGTATTATACAAGAAACTCAAATCCACTGAGACAGAAAATGAGGTTGTGTGGTAAACTGTCTGTGCAAGACTAGTATGATGGATGGGTATAGTGTTATAAAGGAGTCTAATAGTAATGATTTGTTTTGCCACACACATTTTTCCTCAGTTTATTAGGGAGTAATCAGTGGCTAAATTTGTTGATATTGTTCAGAATGTGCTCTTGCTGTGTTGCCAGTGAATATTTTGTCCTTCCTGTAGCTCTAAGCACCATTTTCCACACAGGGCATATATTGCACATATGCCCTCTTCTGCCATTGTAACTTGACATGGATTTTTATCTTGGACAGAGAATCATTAACAGAATTTTAAATAACCTTGGTCATCAGTTTATTAGGGAATAATCATTGGCTATATTTGTTGAAATTTTTCAGAATGTGCTCTTGCTGTGCTGCCAGTGAATATTTTGTTCTTCGTGTAGCTCTAAGCACCATTTTCAGCACAGGGCAATATTGTACATATGCCCTCTTCTGCCATCATAACTTGACATGGATTGTTATCTTGGACAGAAAATCATCAACAGAATTTTAAATAACCTTGGTCATGCTCCAGGGAAGTGTATTGGGACCTTTTTCTGCTCGATTTTATATTAATGACCTGGAGGACAGTAGTAATGGCAGTCTCAGACTTTTTGTAGATTGATGCAGTCATCTGCACTGAAACACTATCTGCAAAATATGTAAAAATGTTCAGTTAGATCACGATACAATTTAAAAATGGTGCAAGGATTAGCCACTATCTATGAATGTACATAAATGTAAAATTACGCATGACAATAAATGCAGAAAAATAGTATCAAAAGACAACAATAACAATCAGTCACATTTTTAATTAGTCAGCTAATAGAACAATTTTTCCATTTTACTGATTGTTGTGCTCTGTGGCATTTTAAGATGCACAGCAACCAGGCAATTTTTTATGAATTTTTGTCTATGCCAGTATATGTTTCGTGTGGTCACCCATCTTCATTGGTGTAATACATATTTGAATCTGCTGCAGCATCCCAACTGCTGTTAATTATGTACATAGTGAAGTTCCAAACACATATTATGCAAACTGAACATGGAAAGGACTGAAACAAATATTAGCATAAGTAGAAATACATAAAAATGTGGCTGGTTCTGTATTTATGTATTTCCTAAAATAACAACTCATATAAATATGTTGATTTAACATTTTTTGGGGTATATAAAATCGAATGATGACATAGGCTCAATCATTGGAAATCATCTGACAGGCTTTATTCTATGGCTTAATGCTGAGAAAAAGCAGTCAGTGTACAAAGAGAACAACTTGCAAAACACTTGCCCTTCCCATCTTAGAACACTGCTGAAGTGTATGAGACTCATACCAGTTAGGGCTAACAGATGTTGTTAAAACTACAGAAAGAAGAACTACATAAGAGGTCACAAGTTTGGAACTTCTTGGCAGATTAAAGGTGTGTGCCAGACTGGGACTCAAACCTAGGACCTTTACCTTTCATGAGAAAGTTATCCTCCGGCTGACCTATCCAAGCATGATGCAGGACTCTTCTTCACAACTCTACTTCCACCAGTACTTGATCTCCTATATTCCAAACTTCAGTGAAGTTCTCCTGTATACCTTGCAGAAGTAGCACTCCTGGAATAATGGATACTGCAGAGATATGGCTTAACCCCAGTGTGGAAGATTGTTTCCAGGGTGAATTTTTACTCTATGGCAGAGGATGCCTGGATTTGAGACTTTCTAATAAAAGGGTAAAACAGTTTGTTGTATGGGTGCTCAAAATTGGAACCTTTGCATTTCGTGGGCAAGTGCCCCGCTGGCTGAGCTATCCAAGATTTGCTCATGACCATCCTCACAGCTTTAGTTCCAATATTAACCAATTTCCTATATTCCAAATTTCACAGATGCTCTCTCTCTCTCATGTGCCTTGAAGGAGTAGCACTCCAGGAAGAAAGGATACTGGAGAAACATGGATTAGCCGAAGCTTGTAGGATTATTTCCAGAATTAATTTTTTCACTCTGCAGCAGAATGCATGCCAATTAGAAACTTCATGGCATACATAGTGTGCCAGAGTTAAATTGAAACCTTAGGGCATTGTATTTTGTGACCAGGTGCTCTAAAAAATAGGAGAAAAGGTACTGGTGGAAGCAAAGCTGTGAGGACAGGTCATCAACCAAGCTTGGATAGTTCAGTTCCAGTCCGGCATTCAATTTAAATCTGCCAGGATGTTTCTCATCAGCACACTCTCACCTGCAGAGGAAAATTCATTCTGGTCACAATTTTGTTTGAATCACAGGACACCATCATGGACACCTTAGAAAGCTTACTAAAAGGTTGCAAAAGCTGGTTTAAGTGGCAACAGTATGCTCCAACCCCCTGTCTATCCCTTATGACACATGAAGACAAGATTACATATCCAATAGGGAGCCCATCCTAAAGATAAAATTAAGCAAATTACAGAATGGACAGGTTACTTGAAATATTGATTGGTCCCACACTCCATACCTGAAAAGAATGGGGAAAAATTGTAACACATGTTTATACTGGGAAGTAACCACAAAATGTTTTTCACAGTTCTTTTAACAGACTATGCATATACAAGGCCTGTCTAAAATGTTTCCAACCTTTAGCAATAAAAAATATTTCGAGAACCTGATGGGGTTGGGATCATAATTCTCTTCAAAACAGGCCCCTTGGGCTTGCAAACACTTAGCCACCGAACCTTCCTCTGCCAGAAACACCTCTGGATGTCTTCTTTTGGAATGGTGTTCAGCTCCATCATCATGTTCCGCATTATCTCTTCTCTGCTCTCAAAACAGTGGCGTCTTCAAGTTTGGAAACAACCAGAAGTCACAAGGAGCCATGTCTTTAGGGTAGGGAGGTTGTCAAACAGATGTAATTCCATGTTTGGTCAAGACATTTTGGATCAAGTGGGATGAATGTGCGGGGGCGTTGTCGTGATGCAGTTGCCAGTTTTTCGCCGTCCACATGTCTGGTCTTTTGCGCCGAACTGCATCAGAGAGTCACCGGAGAAACATCTTGATAGTACTCCTTTGTCACTGTTTGTCCTTCCAGTGCATATTCATGATGCACAATTCCATGGACATCAAAGAAGACTGTCAGCATCACCTTGATTTTGCTTCATACCTACCGAACTTTTTTCATACCTACCGAACTTTTTTCGGACTTGGAGACTTGGGATGCTTCCATTGCAACAACTGTCTTTTTGTTTCTGGGTCATAGCCATACACCGTGACTCATCTCCAGTTATCACAGTGTTCAGAACCCCAGGATCAGTGCTGGTGGTGTCCAAAAGGTCCTGTGCAACATCAAAACAGAGGTCTGTTTGTTCCAGCGACAACATCTTGGGCACGAATTTCACAGCACTTGGTGCATATTCAAATCATTACACAAAATTTCATGTGCAGAATCTTTACTCACTCCAACCTCTTGGGCAATCTCCCGTATGGTCAAATGACAACCTGCCATCACCAAATTTTGCACCCTCTCAACAACAGCTGCACGCCAAGCAGTTTGGAGCCTGCCAGAATGCTGGTCACTCTCCATTGATGTGCGGCCATTTTTGAATCATTTGAACAACTTCTTAATTTGTGTTACATCCATTTCATCTTCTCCAAACACCTGATGAAGCTTACAAATTGCTTTTCTTTGAGAAAGCTTTTGACAAAATTTGATGCAGCATCTTTGCTTAACACATTCAGTCATCTCGAGAGAATCAGTAATCTGACAAACACGTTGTGTAGCACCTCACTCAGCAATCGACAGGCAGCAACTGAATCACTGGAAAGTAGGGACAAAATTCACACATGTGCATTAAGGTCTCCTCCTTTACTGTGTATAATGGTGCTGTGCTACCATTTCTATTTTGCATGGGAAAATCAAATGTTGGATACTTTTTAGACAGACCTCGTAAATCTAGACTGAGATGATACAATATGAGACACCACTTTGAAATAACTAAAGGGCTGATGAACATAATAATAAAATAGCTCACATAGCCATGTTTGATTACCCAAAGAGTAAACTGTTACTGGAGTGATGTTGTATGGTCTGAT
Organism: Schistocerca gregaria; assembly: GCF_023897955.1. Classification (NCBI taxonomy): domain Eukaryota; kingdom Metazoa; phylum Arthropoda; class Insecta; order Orthoptera; family Acrididae; genus Schistocerca; species Schistocerca gregaria. Next base: position 255,245,459 of record NC_064927.1, read on the forward strand.
GCAAATTTCTTTACGTAGCTGCTTGCAGACATAAGGCAAGAAACTGAATATCCCTGGAATGGAACATGAAAATGAGAAAATTAACTTGTTAACCAGTACGTTTAAGATTAACTTATGAAGACTACTTTGAGAAACTTTTTGTCAGCATGCAAGTGTAATGTTAATTTTTAATAGGTTTCAATCCTTCCATTGTCCATTGGACTGTTATTTTTTAAAAGTATAAAACTAATCATGTAACAAATCATTATTTTTTTTTAACAAATATAAGGGTAAAACCAATCTCATAACAGTTCAGTGCCCTTTATTTTTACAAGCTACAGTAGATAAACATTAGCCACTTAGTGTGCACTTCGAATTCTCTCACTATATTTAGCTACAGATGTAATTGCTTACCTTGCATGCTTTTATATTTTACTATATGTGTCATAATCTTCTGGGCCAATGCTGCTAAGGCCAGAAGGGTATTTATTCTACAAAAGTATTCACTAAGAATATTTTATAAATTTGATGACCCGGCACTGTGCAGAAGCGTCTTTAGGATCTTAGAGACTCATTAGTGTTAATTTGAGGTTAATAACAATAACAAATTTAGGATGAACTGTGTAATTTATTACCACAATATTACAGGAAAAAATATTCCATTATAGATTATGCACTTTTATCTATGGTTCAGAGTGAGTATTATGTTCTTGTGCAGAAGCCTACATGTTGCTGACAATTGTCACGGAGAAAACTAAAAATCCTCAAGTATTCATAAACAAAATAAAGAGTACATTATTGACTACTCCGTCTACACTTTTGCAGAAAATTTAGATCCAGGGATGTACCTACTTTGTGGTAGATGTTGGCTTCATGTCTGTGTTGACTACAATGATGTTATCACTATGCTGTTCATTGCAGATAACACACATTCCTATTTTCTTATTCATTATTAAGTCTTCCACTGCATTGTCCAGGCTTGATTTTGCATTAATGATGCTGTTTCATCTGGCATGAAGTCCTGTTTTTCATGCTACTGGACTTCACTAAATCTCACTATATCTAACTTCAATGTACCAATTTCTGTACTTAAATTCTCTAATCTACCTACCTGATTAATAAATCTAACATCCCACACATTCTTCTGTGTACTCCTCACCCAGAAATCCAATACTATTTTCCTCCAGAATATTTTAGGCAAGAGGCTATCATCATCATTTAACTATACTGTAAAGGTGCATATCTGCATACAGTTACTAGTCTGGTATGTTCCCAACATTTCTATTTTTTTAGACAGTTTCACAATTACCATTTTAGATAAGATTATATATCTCCTGCTGATTTGTAAATAATCATGTAACTACCTCGTTTGAGAAGTCCCCTCATAACATGGAATCAGAAATTCTTGGCTCAAGGCACCTGTAGTTGTTAATAAATGGTTGTTGGCGTGTACATCCTGTCATTTCAGTTCAGTGTATTCTTTCGGTTTATTTTTGTAAGCTGTGCCAAGAAAATGCAACTGAGTGTCAAAAACTCTGTAACATAAATAAGGAAATAACATACATAAATAAGGAAAAACGAAACCAATTATTCAATTATAGTTTCCATGTTTGTACTTATATTGCTACTTATACAAGTACATTATTATAAATTTGTTTTGCAATGGAAAGTAATTTACTGCTTCTGTTCCATTTATGTGAATTGTGTGTTCATTATGCTGGATAATCAAAGTAATTTGGATGCCCATTTTCTGTAGGTGAACTCAGATTATCAGTGTGTAAAAATATTACATCACCCAAGCACATCAGCAGCCCATTCCCATCAACAAAAATTGTGGCCAAGCTGGGGACTGATAAAGGTTTCCGCGCATTACAATTCTCTGGGCAGTATTCTGTATCTTATTGTGGAGGAATAATATTTGGACCTGAGGCAAATGTTACAAGCCCCGATCACCCTTCGGCGCCTTCCAAGGATATTCACTGTGCCTGGGCTGTCACATATTCTGAAGGCCAACGGGTTAAGGTAAATTTATCAAAATTTTCACTTTCTGTTATTTTGAGTAATTAAAGATCCATGTAAACAGCTAAATTTTGTAGCAAGTCTCATATGTATAAAAAGAGAAAAACAGCTCATCCTTCCTTCCTCTCTTTCTTTTCACTTATCTTTTCATATTTTTATAACAGTAATGTTGATATTTAACTGGTAAATCTCAAACAACAATAAAATACTGCCATCAGAACTTTATTAACTGTGAAATTATGAACCTACTGAAACAAAAAAAAAAGTATTTCTCATAGAATTCAGAGAACCTCAATGAAAAAAAAAAATAAATAGCAAAGCTGTCACATTACTGATTTTTCACTTTCCTGTCATCTAGAACATAGCACATGTATAAATGTTCTTTGATGCTGGAGTTAATTTTGCATTTCCAATATGTATTACCACATTTTGAATTTCCAGTATGTATTACCCATGCAGGTTAGCAACTCCAAATTATCAAAAGTAGGACAGTGTTTCACAAAAGCCAGGACAGTTATTTAAAAAAACGCTGAAAATTTGACAGTATGGTTTGCAGTTGTGTGTGCAAGTTGTGTTTGCATGAGTGTGTGTGTGTGTGTGTGTGTGTGTGTGTGTGTGAGAGAGAGAGAGAGAGAGAGAGAGAGAGAAAGAGAGAGAGAGAGAGATCTATTGTTGATAAAGGCCTTCATGACCAAAAGCTTGTCTTTTTGTTGTGCCTATCTGTAACTCACCATCTTCAGTATATGGTGAGTGGCAACTTTCCTTTTCATAATATTGTGTCAATTTATTTTTATTTTAAAGTCAATAAATTGTTTATCTTTGACATAGTCAATCTGACCAGAAAATAATGCACTGAAAATTTCTGTTTGTATTTAAAAAAAATAGCATTTACAGTACAATTATGTTGAAGTAATTTTCAGTTTTTTCAATGGTGTTCCAGTGGTGTTCACTCTGAAAATGTATTTTTCAGAAAAATGTACTGCAGAGAGAGGAGCTGAATGTTTTCTTGAAGATTATAGTTATATAATTACTCACAAGACATACCATTGAAATTGTACTTGACCAGTGACATTCCTCTGGCTGAGGCTATCAACGAGTTCTGACAATAACATCTACAGTGTAAAGTATAGTGACAAGCATTGAGCCATATTGAAACTAGTTCACATCATCCTTTTTTGTTTGCCTCTGATAAGGTGTCTTTCCACTTCACAGAACCTTTATATCCCACATTAATGTCAGTATCATGCACATCACATTTTGCTTCACTTTTGTTTCATCCAAATACAAAGCATACATATTTTGCTTTTAATTTGTATAGAATGTTGCACTACATTTTCCTGCTGTCACTACTATTTACTTGAAAAGATGATCTACTTCTGATTAGTTGGATGCAGTCATATACTGTAACAGTACTACACTAAAAGTCTCAGTTAATCAGTATTTCTAGACAGTATAACACACAAACACTCCAACTTCAATTGATTAAGTAACATCTGTTTCAGAGTACCAAAATATCAAGACAATGCTAGACAAACTACAATACCTCAAATCAAGAAACTATATATCTCGACTATGAATACATTTCTCCAAACAAATACACCATTGGTATTGAACCTCACCATTGGTATTGAACCTTACCATTGGTATTGAACCTGCTGAAAAATATATAGCCAAGTATATGCAGCTTATAATCGAACCCAGTTATGCTCTACTGAAAGTTGGTTTATTATAAGATGCATCTTTTGTTGCCACAAAGCCAGGCACTTCCTAAAAAATAAAAATGACAGCTATTCAGCATTGAGAACCCAAACAGTTGGCTCCTTGCTGGAGTGGCTGATGGATGCAGCTGAAGCAATAGAAACCAAATTATTACTGATTTCCAGTTGGGTAGCTCATATTTTATTGCATGTGACTAACTTGTCTATAAATCAGATTATTTCATGTAGAATTACTCATAACATTTCACCAGTCACTAACTCTTTTTGCTGTTTTGCTTTTTCAGTGTAAGTCACTAAACATAGTGTTATCTGCTGATTACAGTTATCACAAAGTTTCAGCAAACATCGATCTCTGTCATTGGACTTCTTTTATTCTTTAACTCCCATCAGCCACTTCAATGAAGGTGTTCTTAGAGTGCACTCTGCAAATGACTGAAAGCGGCTGGCATGACCAGAATATAGAGTGATGTCATTTATGGAATAAATTTGTAGGAATTGATTTTCTGCTTCCTAGCACAACTAGAAATATACTACAAGTAGATTGCTGAAGGGTGAATATGTGCTAGGAAAGGAGGAAAAACTAACTGCATTGACATGCAAATGTTACTTATTGAGAAAGATATATCTACTACAGGGGATATACAAGGTGAGTCAGTAACTATTGCTGCCTAGAATAACTCCAAAAGTATGAAAGTAGATGAAAACTGTGTGGGATAAAAGTTGCATGGGACAATGGGGGCCATAATATGACGTTGGTTTTATGTAGCCAGGTGGGCTCACGTCAGAGATATGAAGGTCATTTTTTTTAATTGATGCTATAGTTTCATACTTATTTTCTGATATCAGCTATCAAGATGAATCCAATTATGTGTAACAGTAAGGTCTTTTAAGGTCAACGAAGGTCAAAAAGATGGCATGAACATCCATTTACTGAAGTGTTCAAAGTGGTGACCATTGGTATCAATGCAGTGCTGCAATCTTCTTATCATGGATTTAGTGGTATTCCTTATCACTTGGCATGTATCAAAGCACAGGCTCTGACAATTCTCTCTCATATATCGTGCAAATAGTAAATATTCACTGAATACAGCGTATCCCTCTAACGTGCCATTTACATGTAAACACCATTCGACAGTTTCACAATACAACACTAATAGGAGTGGTAAGAGTTGTATCTTTGAATCAAGAAAATGTGAATGACATATTCCTTTGGAGAACAATCTGATATGCTTCTCATTTTTGGAGAATGCCAATGAAATTCCGTGAGAGCTAGAGACTTACATTCCTGGAAATGGAAAAAAGAACACATTGACACCGGTGTGTCAGACCCACCATACTTGCTCCGGACACTGCGAGAGGGCTGTACGAGCAATGATCACACGTACGGCACAGCGGACACACCAGGAACTGCGGTGTTGGCCGTCGAATGGCACTAGCTGCGCAGCATTTGTGCACTGCCGCCATCAGTGTCAGCCAGTTTGCCGTGGCATACGGAGCTCCATCGCAGTCTTTAACACTGGTAGCATGCCGCGACAGCGTGGACGTGAACCGTATGTGCAGTTGACGGACATTGAGCAAGGGCGTATAGTGGGCATGCGGGAGGCCGGGTGGACGTACCGCCGAATTGCTCAACACGTGGGGCGTGAGGTCTCCACAGTACAGCGATGTTGTCGCCTGGAAATTGAAATAAGAACACCGTTAATTCATTGTCCCAGGAAGGGGAAACTTTATTGACACATTCCTGGGGTCAGATACATCACATGATCACACTGACAGAACCACAGGCACATAGACACAGGCAACAGAGCATGCACAATGTCGGCACTAGTACAGTGTATATCCACCTTTCGCAGCAATGCAGGCTTCTATTCTCCCATGGAGACGATCGTAGAGATGCTGGATGTAGTCCTGTGGAATGGCTTGCCATGCCATTTCCACCTGGCGCCTCAGTTGGACCAGCGTTCGTGCTGGACGTGCAGACCGCGTGAGACTACGCTTCATCCAGTCCCAAACATGCTCAATGGGGGACAGATCCGGAGATCTTGCTGGCCAGGGTAGTTGACTTACACCTTCTAGAGCACGTTGGGTGGCACAGGATACATGCGGACGTGCATTGTCCTGTTGGAACAGCAAGTTCCCTTGCCGGTCTAGGAATGGTAGAACGATGGGTTCGATGACGGTTTGGATGTACCGTGCACTATTCAGTGTCCCCTCGACGATCACCAGAGGTGTACGGCCAGTGTAGGAGATCGCTCCCCACACCATGATGCCGGGTGTTGGCCCTGTGTGCCTCGGTCGTATGCAATCCTGATTGTGGCTCTCACCTGCACGGCGCCAAACACGCATACGACCATCATTGGCACCAAGGCAGAAGTGACTCTCATCGCTGAAGACGACACGTCTCCATTCGTCCCTCCATTCACGCCTGTCGCGACACCAGTGGAGGCGCGCTGCACGGTGTTGGGGCGTGAGCGGAAGACGGCCTAACGGTGTGCGGGACCATAGCCCAGCTTAATGGAGACGGTTGCGAATGGTCCTCGCCGATACCCCAGGAGCAACAGTGTCCCTAATTTGCTGGGAAGTGGCGGTGCGGTCCCCTACGGCACTGCGTAGGATCCTACAGTCTTGGCGTGCATCTGTGCGTCGCTGCGGTCCGGTCCCAGGTCGACGGGCACGTGCACCTTCCGCCGACCACTGGCGACAACATCGATGTACTGTGGAGACCTCACACCCCAAGTGTTGAGCAATTCGGCGGTACGTCTACCCGGCCTCCCGCATGCCCACTATACGCCCTCGCTCAAAGTCCGTCAACTGCACATACGGTTCACGTCCACGCTGTCGCGGCATGCTACCAATGTTAAAGACTGCGATGGAGCTCCATATGCCATGGCAAACTGGCTGACACTGACGGCGGCGGTGCACAAATGCTGCGCAGCTAGCGCCATTCGACGGCCAACACCGCGGTTCCTGGTGTGTCCGCTGTGCCGTGCGAGTGATCCTTGCTTGTACAGTCCTCTCGCAGTGTCCAGAGCAAGTATGGTGGGTCTGACACACCGGTGTCAATGTGTTCTTTTTTCCATTTCCAGAAGTGTAGATTCCAACTACACCTGAAGATATGTGAGAGAGAATTGTCAGAGCACTTGCTTCAATAAGTACTGATGTGATAAAGAATACAACTAAATCCATGATAAGGAGATTGCAGCACTGCATTGATGTCAGTGATCATCACTTCAAACACCTTCTGCAAATGGACATTCATGCCACATTTTTTATATATGTTGACCTTCAAAGACCTTACTGTTACACATCATTGGCTTCATCTTGATAGCCACTATCAGAAAATAAGTACCAAACTATAGCATTCCATTTAAAAAAAAACAAAGTTGACATTCATATCTCTGAAGTGACCGCACCTAGCAACAAAAAACCAACGTCATATTATGGCCCCCGTTGTCTGATGCAACTTTTCCCCCACAAACTTTTCAGTTCCTATCATGCTTGTGGAGTTATTCTTGGTGGCAATAGTTAGCAACTCACCCTACATAATGAATTAACATATAGGCATACCTCCCAAGGTGTCAGCAAGAGATTTTAAGAATGTAGAGCAGGGCTTAACAACTGGCCAGATATTGAGCACGAGTGCTCGCGTCTGCTCAGGCACATGCTCCCGAGCAGGTGCAAGGTCGCGGAGTAGGGAGGGATTGGAGGGAGGGCAAATGCGTGCACACATTTGAATAGGGCTGCTGCGTGCCTATTGAATTCGTGCTGACTGTGTAACGTTTAAAGTACTACGATCAGCCCTAACAGTCACTTCGCTGGTTAAGAATCATATCAAGTCGCCATTGTGTAACCCCAACCGTGCTTTCGCAGCTCAACCCCCATTGGGAGAAATTGTATCTGTTTACAGAAAAAGATGGTCTTGCAAAATGTTTAGTATGTCACGACATTATATGTCATACCATGCGAAAGACTACGGAAGTGGGAAATGCGAGGGACCAGATCGTGCACAGGAAGTTATTAAACTTAAAAGGAAGCTATGCGAAGAAGATCTGGATGACGAAGAAAAATCAACTGAGGCAGCTCTCAGTGTGAGTTACAAAATTTTAGCAAAATCCCTGCACCCCTTCAGTGATGGCGATTTAATAAAAGAAAGTTTGGTAGTTGCAGCGGAACATTTGTGTTTATCTCAAGTTGAACAGTTACAGATTGTGCCATTATCTAACATGACCATTATGCGTCACATACAGGACATGGCAGACGATGTCCAGAGCCAGCTTTCAAAAATATCTGTAAAGATTTTATGGCATATTCTCTAGCTCTGGACGAAAGTATTGATATCACTAGAACTGCGCAGCTTGCCATATTTATTAGAGGTGTTAACAGAGATCTTCAAGTGAGGGAGGAGTTCCTCAATGTAGTAGCCATGAAGAACACTACAACCGGAGGTGATATTTTAAGTAGTGTTGAAGAAAGTGTAGAAAGTATAGGATTGTCATGGAATTCTTTAGTTTCAGTGTCTACAGGCAGTGCACCGGCGATGACAGGGAATAAACTCAGGTTTTGTTGCGCTGTTGAAACAGAAAATGCAAAACCTGACCGTGCCGAATGAAATAAGGGGCATTCACTGTATGATCCAATGGGAAAACTTATGTGCAAAGTGTATCACTCTAAAAAATGTGATAAGTGTTGTTGTTCGTACAACCAATTATACAAGGAAGCATGGGATACAACACAGGCAATTTAAAAGCTTTCTTGAGGATGTAGAAAGCCAGTATGGCAGCCTGCCTTATTACAGTGAGGTCCGCTGGCTTAGTCGTGGCTAATTATTAAATGAATTTTTTTGCCTATTAGATGAGATAAATATGTTCATGGAAATAAATAACATGTGTGTTCCTGAATTGAAAGAGCCTTAATGGAAATGTGATCTCGCATTCTTAGCAGATTTAACAAGCCATCTGAATGCTTTGAACATTTCATTACAAGGAAAAGATCTGCCAATTATTCATATCATAGATTGAATACGACCTTTTAAAATGAAATTGACATTTTGGGTGAGTCAGCTGGAAACAGGAAATCTAGCTCATTTTCCTAAATTATCACCCATGCAAGATGTTCACAAAGACTGTGAACATTATTCACATAGTTTATTTGCCCTTAAGGAAGAATCTGATCAACGCTTTCAAGATCTGACAGCACTAGACAGTGATTTTGATCTGTTTTCCTCTTCATATTCAGCGAATATTGAAGAGATTCATCCTGAGCTGCGACTAGAAATTATTGACCTGCAGTGTGACAGAGAATACAGAGACAAATTTCAGAACAAGAAAAACATTTTGGAATTCTACAGACACTTCCCTCAGGATAGACGTCCTCGTTTGCACAAACTGGCAGCTACAATAGTATCAATGTTCGGTTCCACGCATGTTTGTGAACAACTGTTCTCTGCAATGAAATGTAACAAGACGTGCCTGAGAAATGCATTGTCTGATAGAAATTTAAACTGCACACTGCACCTACAATGCACAAGAACAATTACTCCGAACATAGACGCAACTGTAAAGGGCAAAAAGTACAAGATAACCAAGATCCCACACTTCAGTGACACCTTTTATTGTGTAACAGTTCACAAATTAATATAAATGTAGAGGCATACACTAAGCTAATAAAATTATGTGGCACGTGTACATTCTCCTTTATTTGTTTCATTTGTCGCTGTAATAATTCGTGAGTGATATCCCTGCAGATGGCCGCGGATTTACATTGACTGGTGCCAGCTGCTGTGTGCTCCACGTGACTGTCTCCACTCTCTGCTCTGGTCCTGTAGTGGGGGTAGCTGCTCACAACTTGCTACGAGAGCACGTTTGTTGTGAAGCCCTGATGTAGAGCAATAGCTACCATGTCCTAGTTTGAAACAGAATACCATTAATGATCCAAAATGAAGACACAGTTACAAGTTCATTTGCAGGGCAGAGAACAAAGCTGGCATATTCCATGAGACCTCTCTCCATGACTTGTGTCAACACATTGAAAATGCTATATACAATATTTCCCTCACACCATTTTAGGTGGGTCATATTTACATGAATTTATATTTACACAAAGGAAGAGGATACAATATTCAACTGTAACTGCGTTATGTAGTGATCGAATCTAAGTATAAGTTTAGGTGACAGGGTTGGTACAGTGACATTATTTTTTATCCTTGTAGGTCATTCGCATGTTGGTAGGTGACTTGTCGAAAGTAATTGACATGCCCAGCTCAACACACGAAGAGGGCTGCTGATGTCCAGTCACAGTTAAGAAGGTTAGGCTTACTTTTTCATAGTGAATATATGAGTAGCCTACATTGCTCATGCTGCATATTCAAACAAGGCTGATTTACCCATACATAGTCATCTGGTTTCTCATACGCCTATGTTGTAGCACTGTGCTGGAAGCTGTTAAATTCTGTACCATGCAATTAAACACAGTGGTGGCATCCAAAGACATTTCCTCAGTGGCGACGGGGAAGAACAGCTGCTGTAGGGAAAGAGCCTCAAGTCACAGTTTTCGCACAGAAAAACCCGCCTATGGCAGAGATGTGGTGACGGAGGGAGTCTATGCTGTCAGAGGGATCACTACACATATGATGCTTGATGCATGCCCACTCATCTTCTGTTGAAGCATTTGTATGGTCTGCTAGGGAAAGTGAATGGCAGGTATGAACATAGGGAAGTGCATCAGCACAACTTCTTCATCCTTTGCACTTTAGGGTAAAAGAGTGATTTGTCTTTATTCCAGTCATTATTTCATAGTTATGTGTACTTCTTTCATTCTGCATGATCTGTTATATTTCTTGTGTCACTAATTAGTTGTTACTCAGTCTTTCAGTGTATTTTTTTCCACTTCCATGAGTATTTCCCATTCTCTCACTAATGTTCTGTGTGCTTTTAATTTGACCCTTATTTCATAATTTCTTTATTTGGGCTTTCAGAGACTGACCTTTTTATTCCTGATAATTTTATCTTGGCTGACTATTTTATCTGCCTAGTTTGCTCATAGAACATGACTCACTACATCTACATCTACATGACTACTCTGCAATTCACATTTAAGTGCTTGGCAGAGGGTTCATCGAACCACAATCATACTATCTCTCTACTATTCCACTCCCGAACAGCGAGCGGGAAAAACGAACACCTAAACCTTTCTGTTCGAGCTCTGATTTCTCTTATTTTATTTTGATGATCATTCCTACCTATGTAGGTTGGGCTCAACAAAATATTTTCGCATTCGGAAGAGAAAGTTGGTGACTGAAATTTCGTAAAAAGGTCTCGCTGTGACGAAAAACGTCTATGCTGTAATGACTTCCATCCCAACTCGAGTGTAGTGTAAGCTGTCTCTTTAGTGGACTTGTTGCATCTTCTAAGTGTCCTGCCAATGAAACGCAACCTTTGGCTTGCCTTCCCGACAATATTATCTATATGGTCCTTCCAACTGAAGTTGTTCGTAATTTTAACACCCAGGTACTTAGTTGAATTGACAGCCTTGAGAATTGTACTATTTATCGAGTAATCGAATTCCAACTGATTTCTTTTGGAACTCATGTGGATCATCTCACACTTTTCGTTATTTAGCGTCAACTGCCACCTGACACACCATACAGCAATCTTTTCTAAATCGCTTTGCAGCTGATACTGGTCTTCGGATGACCTTACTAGACGGTAAATTACAGCATCATCTGCGAACAGTCTAAGAGAACTGCTCAGATTGTCACCCAGGTCATTTATATAGAGCAGGAACAGTAGAGGTCCCAGGACGCTTCCCTGGGGAACACCTGATATCACTTCAGTTTTACTCTATGATTTGCCGACTATTACTACGAACTGCGACCTTCCTGACAGGAAATCACGAATCCAGTCGCACAACTGAGATCCCCTGTCGATAGCGGCCATTACTTCGTGCGAATATAGAGCTAGCTGCGTTGCACAAGAGTGATGTTTTCTGAAGCCATGCTGATTACGTGTCAATAGATCGTTCCCTTCGAGGTGATTCATAATGTTTGAATACAGTATATGCTCCAAAACCCTACTGCAAACCAACGTCAATGATATAGGTCTGTAGTTAAATGGATTACTCCTACTACCCTTCTTGAACACTGGTGCGACCTGCGCAATTTTCCAATCTGTAGGTACAGATCTATCGGTGAGCGAGCGGTTGTATATGAGTGCTAAGTAGGGAGCTATAGTATCAGCGTAATCTGAAAGGAACCTAATCGGTATACAATCTGGACCTGAAGACTTGCCCGTATCAAGCGATTTGAGTTGCTTCGCAACCCCTAAGGTATCTACTTCTAAGAAACTCATGCTAGCAGATGTTCGTGTTTCAAATTCTGGAATATTCCATTCGTCTTCCCTGGTGAAGGAATTTCGGAAAACTGTGTTCAATAACTCCGCTTTAGCGGCACAGTCGTCGATAACAGTACCATCGGCACTGCGCAGCGAAGGTATTGACTGCGTCTTGCCGCTTGTGTACTTTACATACGACCAGAATTTCTTCGGATTTTCTACCAAATTTCGAGACAATGTTTCGTTGTGGAACCTATTAAAGGCATCTCGCATCGAAGTACGTGCCAAATTTCGCGCGTCTGTAAATTTTAGCCCATCTTCAGGATTTCGCGTTCTTCTGAACTTCGCATGCTTTTTCCGTTGCCTCTGCAACAGCGTTCGGACCTTTTTTGTGTACCACGGGGGATCCGTTCCATCTCTTACCAATTTATGAGGTATGAATATCTCAATTGCTGTTGCTACTATATCTTTGAATTTGAGCCACATCTCGTCTACATTCGCATAGTCAGTTCGGAAGGAATGGAAATTGTCTTTTAGGAAGGCTTCTAGTGGCACTTTATCCGCTTTTTTAAATAAAATTATTTTGCGTTTGTTTCTGATGGATTTGGAAGAAATGGTATTGAGCCTAGCTACAATGACCTTGTGATCACTAATCCCTGTATCAGTCATGATGCTCTCTATCAGCTCTGGATTGTTTGTGGCGAAGAGGTCAAGTGTGTTTTCGCAACCATTTACAATTCTCGTGGGTTCGTGGACTAACTGCTCGAAATAATTTTCGGAGAATGCATTTAGGACAATCTCGGAAGACGTTTTCTGCCTACCACCGGTTTTGAACAAGTATTTTTGCCAACCTACAGAAGGTAGGTTGAAGTCCCCACCAACTATAACCGTATGAGTGGGGTATTTATTTGTTACGAGACTCAAACTTTCTCTGAACTGTTCCGCAACTGTATCATCGGAGTCTGGGGGTCGGTAGAAGGAGCCAATTATTAACTTAATTCGGCTGTTAAGTATAACCTCCACCCACACCAATTCGCACTAATGTGAATACTACTGAATAACTATTAAATCATGTAACTGTGTTTTTGATTATCATGTTCTTTTGTTTCTCGTTATTGTACGTTTGGTATGTCACATAATTTGATACATATTTATTCTGTTGTCCATATCAGTTTTTTACTTATAGCTGATGTTGCAGACTAAAAAGGGAAGATGTCTATCTGTGATACATGTTGTTCACTAAGAACACTCTGAATTTACTGGAAGTAATGAGAGGGGCATCTTAAATATACAAGACATGTATTGTATTCAGTGTTTCTTTTGATGAGTTCAAATGACACAACTGTAAATAGAGAAATGTGTGGTAGTTTCTGGCACAGTTACTGAAGTTAGGGACTACATAGTCACCTTGACCTAACTACTGTATTACATATCAGATTGTGGAAGTACAGCTTGTAATCTACAGCTTTCTCCTTTGTTGTCACTACTGTCTACAATGGTGAAGTCTTTTCCTAAGATTCAAGAGAAATAAGATTTACAATAAGCTTGTCACTTACCTTTTCTCGCACAGTTGTCTCCAGTTCTTCATGTGTAGATGTCTGATTCTTGAACCTGAAATTTGCACTTTTATGTTCTCATGGTCCAATTGATCTAAATAAATTTGAAGAATGTCTGTGCAGAGTTTTTGTTTTCTTTATGTTTATTTGCATCACATTTTATTATATCACACTGTCTTTTGAAATTTCATATTAACGAAGCCGAAATTACATTGTTCGTCCAAACTACGAAAAACCCTCCGATCACATGAGAGGCATGCTTACTACTACTTCACTCTGTGATAATAACAGTATTCCAAAGGATTTATAGTTTTTCTTGACAAATGAATTTCTATTAGCTTAGATTATTATTTTATAAATAACAAATTTTTATTTTATAAATGTCACTTTACAAGCTGAAATGCTAACGTTTGCAGATGTAAACTGATATTTGTCTATTAATGGAATAATGGTGGTGCAGACCACTACCTTTTCCATGCCAATCACTGTAGGCGTTAGGGATATGGTGCCAATCTCAGAATTGAATTATGATTGAAATGAACCATGATGTGTGAATGTCAAGTTCACTGTGTTTAGAAATTCACCATAACTTAATGTAAACCTTCTTTTTCAAATCAGTGCCTTGTCACATGTTACAACTATAGCCATGATCATGGCAGCCCATAGAAATTACAATCTACATTTTTCTTTGTAAGCCTTTATTTGTTGATTCTTGTTCTCAGCTTGAGTTAGTCTTTATGGCAATCAGTCTTTTTTATTTTACTTCATTATATTACATAAACAATCAAATATGATTGAGGTAAATAATAAAATGACTTCTTGTCTATCCACTGTCATACAGCCCTGAATGTATCAATGTCATTTTGATTTAGAACCTAAATAATAATTTCATAATTGCTGAAATCATATCATGTGAATTCCCATCCTCTGCAGTACACATTTCACTATTTCCTTACTGTATTGAATAAGGTTAACCACAATAGTGAGCTCCCACAGGTGATGATCTAAAACCACCATCAAAATATTTGCTATTCGTAAGTGTTGTTATTGGCTCATCCTGAAAACCTCAAGTTCTGTCATCATTCTCTTCTTACACGAAGAGAGCATCACGAAGGTTTGCCTCCAGTAAAAGAAGGACTTGTCTTTTAACATGCTTCAACATGCAACTATTTATCTTCTAGTGTTTGGCTTAGCTAGTATATGCCTGTTGCCTGGAGAGTCATGCATGTTAACATGTTGCTTCCAGGATTCAGGAAAATCCACTGATCCTGGTTCGAATCTGCCTGGTGGATTAAAGACAAGGGCCTGTGTGGTGGCCAATCCAGAAGGAATTTTTAGGCAGTTTCTCACATCTGAATGGGTGAATATGGGGCTGGTCCCACATTCCAACTCTTACATGATTCACAAACATTTAGAAAACATTTGTATATTTACACATGGATAACACTACACGAAGACAGAGGGGGCACATAAACTCCATCCTCAGTGGGAGAGGGTGTCCAGCCAGCCTCTAGCAGTAACAGTGCCACATCCAATAATAACCATGCTAACTCCATGCAAGTGTGGGATAGTTGCAAGTTGCAAGTTATGATGTTATATTTACATTCTTTCATAGCATCCTGACCTGTCTGATGTAATAGTTAAGGTGAGTCTCATGGCTTATATTCATATCACCTTCTACAAATTGCATGTTATTGTTTAAATGATACTTGCCATGAGATAAAATGCGTGCTGTTTGAGTTTCAACCACAGCAGGGGCAGTAAAAAATTATTCCTTTTACACTTATACATGTTATTTTCAATAACTGGGACTGGCTTTGGGAGATAATACCTATAGCCATAAGGAAACAATAAAGTCTGATGAACATATATCTGTAACAGGCTCTTCATGCTAGGGACTATTTTATTTGTACCATGCAGCATGAGTCGATAACATACTGTTGTTCCTTTCCAGGAAGTAGTTTGCTATGACAGCATGCCTTTGCACATTTTCTTATTAATGCTACTGGTTATCACTTCCCCAGTTTGACCAACTTCTATGGAATGTGTGAGTGTAGTTGAAAATTATTAATATTCATATAGTGTTAACTAGCATGGTTATCCTATGGCAGCAATGAGTGGCTGCATGTCTGCAGCATGAAAAGTAGCTTTGTCTGCTGCAAACACACCATAAGAGCACAAGATTAAATTAAAGAAACTTATTGGCAGGAACTGTTTACCATGTATATTCATTCACTGTCTGTAAGTGGCACTCTTATGGAGATGCCACCTAAAGTATAAGATTTGCTACCAAGGCATTTTCTGTGCAGAAATCATTTTGTAGGTTGTTTATTCAATATGATATAATCTATCTCATATTTCTATCATCCATAGTATTTGCTGTCTACCTTCGTGAAGGTCTTTCACACCATCTGTTGTCTGTGCAGAATCTGTGTGGCATGATGACTGCAAAGCCATTATTATTGATCCATCCTCATTATATTCATAGGTATTATTGGCATATGGTTGGCCTATTTGTCCTTCCATGATATCTGACATGTGGAGTGTGTCTAAGCTCTCTGTGAGATGCACTCTCTCCCTTGCTTGAAGAAATGCCTTTGGTGGCACCAGGGGCCATAAAGTGCTCCAGCCTGCTTCAGAAATGCAGAGCAGAGGCATCTTGTTTACATCTTGCACAGATGATGGCTCAAGATGGAGTAGTCCAGTTGCATGTTCCACCTGTTCACTGTACCTCAGCCCTTTGTACTTCTGCCTATAGATAAGCGGAAGATATCCTTTATATGAAGCACATCTGAGACATATAGGTTTTGGTAAGACATATTCATACTACCTGTAATGCATTTGGAAGCAAGCTGATATATTTCAGATAGTGGAGGAGTCCACACCACAGCCTGAGATGTAGTTGGTGGTCCTGTGTGGATGAGGTGTGCTTGCTTGTGACTATGAATTGCATGTGAGCCTCTCTCTTTTACTGATGAAGGCTGTGGCCAAAAGCTTTATGTAAGTGTCTGTTAATTATGCCTGCCTACAAATTAACATGTTTTCTTTAAGGTAAGTAGCAATCTATCTTTTCCTGTATTATCAACCATATTTGTTCCCTATTTTCTGATATGTTGTCCCTCACACTTTTTCCCTGCTGTTCAGTATCATACATATAGATCTCAAAGTTGACATACATTAATGAAACAAAATATTATGTCCTCTGGCTTAACAGCATGTTGATCCACCATGGGAAATCAGTGTAGCAGCAGTTATGCATTGCATGGATTTGGGAAGCTCTTGATAAGTTTCTGGATGTATGAGTACGATATGCTCTCACACACGTCATTCAATTCTTGTAAATTATATGCAGGTGTTTATTGGACACAGAAGTGTCTCCCAGATTTTTTCTGTCAAGTTCAGTTCATGTGAATTTCATCAACATGTGTTTACTATCATGTTCATCATACCTCTGTAGCCATTCTGGCCTTGTAACATATTTATTCTGTTGGAATATTCCATTGCCATTGGGGTAGACATGAAGCATGAAGGGTAGCAGGTGAAGCACAATAATGTAGTCCATAAATGTTATGATGCTTTTTATAACTACAGCAGATCCCGTGAAAGCCCAGGTGAATGTCCCTTACATGATGATAACTGCCTGCACTGGCCTCCATCAATGATGCTTTGCATGTTTGGAGCAGCAGTTCACATAGGTCAGGAGTCGTCAACTTTCTGCTCACTAAGCAGTAAAATATCCTAACCGCTCACTGATTCCATACTAATGGTGATTTATAAAGCAGAGAAGTAACTTTGCCTCATTAAATGTATAAAGCAGAGCTATAGAAAGTTAAAGCATATAATAATAATTATTTGCCAAAGACTTTATGTTGAAATTGTATGAAAACCTATTGAAAATATTTTTAAAATCCCTACTACCAGCCACCAACCTTGAAAGCTGGAACACCCACTAGTAGGTGGTAGGGAGCAGTTTGACTACCCCTGCTCTAGAGGATGGCATATCCCCAAGTGGCCATCAACCTAGTGTAACAATAAACATGATTCATCAACCAGGCATCATATGTCCATTGATCTGTGGTCCAATCTTGAAGGTCATATACCCAGTGAAACTATAATTGATGCTGTCATAGTTCAGCATGGGAACACATATGGGTCATCTGCTGTAGAACAACATGTTCAACAATGTGTGCTGAACAATGTACTTTAAAATAGTTGTGCCTCCACCAGTATTGTACTCTGTCATCAGATCTTCCATAGATTGCTACCAATGCTGCTTCACAGAGTGGGAAAACCTCCAGTATCCACATTCTGTGATGAGGTGTGGACATCTATCACTTTGTTGATAAGTCATGGTTTCACCATCCTTCAACCTCTTGCATCGATGCTCATGACAGAAGCATGTGAACAGCCTACCAGATTCATTGTTTCCAAGGCATAACAATCTGCCCCTTGTCTTAGTCACTTATGTCTATAGATTTGTCCATTTGCAGTTTATATCATCATTAGAATGAGAGCCAGTTCATCTCTTCTCCACTTATAAATTATACAAGCCACATCACATACCAGCAACATCAGCAAGCCCCATTCATTTTTGTGGTGGGCACTAATCATATTGTTTTGGCTCATCTGACTTTTCTGCTATGTAAGAGGCCCTTACGTGAGAAGCAGCTAATTATTTTCCAAGTCTCTCTAAAGGTGGAATCCAAATACTTTGTAGTAATTTACAAGATAGTTAGCAGTAATTACAATTTGTATTAATTTTATTCTCATTCCATTCATTTAGCCTTTGCAACTCACACACAAGTTTTCCCAGGAAGTAGGATACATGTTTTCTTCAAACAGTGGTACTGAATTTAATCATAGATTTTGTAAATATTTTTCTTCATCCTCTGATACGTTATATCAAACTCTAATCAAATCAACCTCCTCTCTATGTAAATATTGCTCTCTGTGCCATGGTGAAATTTTTAAGACACTTCCCCATGTATAACGGCTCTTAGATGTGGACAAAGAAAATGTTTGTATATTCTAAATTTCAAAGACTGGGATATTAGATTCCAGTATGTAGCAGAACTGCTGCATCATGAATTGTGCAGATCCTTGGAAGTCATGTTGTTCATCACTGATGTTTAGAATGTAAAGAGATGACCACTGTTTAAAAAGGGCTCCCTTGCAGTTTTTGGTCTCTGGCGTCTTGTGTAAACTTGTGTATAAAGTAAGAATTTTTAATAATTTATGTGCTTGTTTTAGCTTATACTCTACCTGAATTTTCCTCTTTCTTTGCTCAAAAATAATTAGCTTTTGTTGACGTCGGGAATCAGCCACAGTGGGTTTTTTTTATTTTATTTTTTTTTTAATTTGAGCATTATTTCATTTTGTTAAGAGAATGTTATGGACAGTTCTAAAATAGTATGGTATATAACTTCTCAGGAAACACCTGGGTGACAAAAATTCAGTTACATTTGCTGAAAAACATGTTATATTTTTCAAACAAATCCGTGTTTCCACTTGACCATATGTGTAACAAACATAGTCAGCAAGTAATTATATTGAATGTATTTTTTTCTCTCCATAGACCTGCACTGAGGATATCATCAAGGATGCATTACACGGCGTAACACATGAACGCACTGTACATGTTTATGAAGAGATATTTGCAATTCTTAGGCTATGTTACCCATGCAGCATCAAACAGAATATCATTTTTTATTAGTTATCACTCATGTTGTTAGATATTATTTACGTTATATAATTCCGGAGTTATTGGCCACCAATAAAACCTTTATGCTCCTCTTAAACTGAAATTTGTTAGTAGTTTCACTTTTCATGGCTGCTGGCATGCTATTGAAAATTTGTGTTTGTCTGTGATGCACATCTTTGTGGACCAAATATAGTGACTCATTAGCCATTGTCCTCACTTGTCCAGCCCCTTCCCTGTCCCATTCCAGCACTGCACAGTCCCTCATTCCACCATCACACCCAGTCTTTTTACTTCTCTCCTTTTCCGCTACTCCCTCTGCCCCTCACCTCTCACCTGCCCTTCGTCTAACCTGCTGTGCCCCACACCTACCCCACTATCCTTCCCCCTCCTCACCACAGCCTGCTCCTTACCTGCTCCTTACCACCACCCAGTCACCACTCCTGTTATGCACTGGTTCTGCTGCTCGTAGTGTGACCTCAGTTGGCTGAGACTGCAATCATATGTGTGTGTGTGTGTGTGTTTGTCTCTGTCATCTAATTTTGATGAAGGCCTTACTGGCCAAAATATTCGTTTGTGACGGTGTTTTTGTTGTGCCTATCTGCTCTCAGTATCTCCGCTATATGGGGAGTAGCAACTTTCCTTTTCAAAATATTGTTACATTTCATCTTGCATTTTCCATTGTTTGATTACACTCTCCTGGATTCTAAAAACTTAAGATTTATGAGTTACCCCAAAAAATGATCCCATATGACATTAGGGAACAAAAGTAAGCATAATAAGCTAGCCTTTTTATTTTTATATCGCCTGCGTCTGACAACATCTGCCACGCCAATTTGTTAGGTGTTTCAGAAATTCTGTGATAAGCTTCTCCAAATTGAATTTTATATCAAGTTGTAATCCTAAGACTTTGCCACTGCTGACCTCTTCTTATGTGCTAGTCATCTTATTTTATACATATATGTGTGAGGATGTGATAGAAAAAGGGTTTGAAGAAGTTTACTGGTTTTGTGTGGAGAAATTATTAAATGAATAGAATCACTCATGGTTAATTCTCCTGCCCAGTGAAGTAATGTTTCTAGATCTGTAATTGTCCAGATACAACATTAAATTTACTTCCCACTCCACAGTGGCAGCACATGTAGTTGTAAGCGACACCTGAAAAATATTGGAAAAAATCAGTGTCTCGGTATAATTTTCTACTGTAAGTTCCTTTCAGTTGTCTCATTTGAAAACTACAACTTCCCTACTACAGCTGCTCTTACAACTTCATACAAGGAAGGAACGTGTTGTTATCTACTAAATGGTATCAACACACTTCTTTCAAACATCGTTATTATGTTCCTGAATTGATTATTTTATGTTCATTGTGACCAAAGGGACTCACCTACAAACTGCAACTTCTCTGTCACAGCAGCCCTGTGATACAAGTTCGTACTAATAAGAGCAAACTGTAGTCTACCAAATGGTATTGATAAACATCTTTCTGATAATGCTGTTATGTTATTGAATTCATTCTTTTACATTTTGTATGATCAACTCCTCTGAAATCATTTTTTTTTAAAACTGGAACAATAAAAAAGTTTCTTCCTGACAGTAGTCTCTCAGAGCTTGCAAATTTTATTTTTTGCATAATGTCTAGTAGTTGCTGATTAGTTTTCAGCAGTAAAGTTCAGTTGTAAAAGTTTCTTATCTTAAATGCAGTTGATTAACAAGCTTGTAATTCAATTCATCACAGCAAATCACTCTGTATTAGCATGGACAGCTTATGG
This sequence comes from Schistocerca gregaria, assembly GCF_023897955.1. Lineage (NCBI taxonomy): Eukaryota > Metazoa > Arthropoda > Insecta > Orthoptera > Acrididae > Schistocerca > Schistocerca gregaria. The sequence goes on from NC_064927.1 coordinate 255,266,528, forward strand.
AAGACAGCCAAAATGAAAAGTTCACACTGACTCATTCAACTATTACAACTTAGTTATGGGACTCTAGTTCCTGTACATGTTAAAAATTTAAACAAAGTTCTATACATACAAGTTAGAGTGTGTAAGGACATGGAGGTTGTACTGACTGAGAAAAATGATCCTTGCGGTGGTGGTCCACAGGGCCACATCTCATGCTCAGGCACAGGTGCTACAGGGAATATCAAGCCCTGAACATCTCATGTTCACTGCTGCATCTATTAATCATACACTTCCTGATCATCCTAACCGATTCCTGCATTTTTATTGGGGACTTTTCACTGATCAGATAAGTTTTTATAGAAAGGGTATCTTTTCATTCTTTCCATAACTGAAACCCAGTAATGAATAGTGTCCTGTCTTCCAGATAACACAAACAGAATGTTCTGAAGCTATGGCACAAATGCATGCGTGCTCTAGAGATCCCTTCAGATGTAGGTTGTTGCCAAAATATTAACATATCGATTCTCAAAAGGTACAATGCTACACTGTCTTCTTGTCCCTATAACATATTAACATTTCAGTGTTATGAGTCTAAATCAAAAGGTAATTCATCTATACAGATTTTGCCAACATATGTGTATCCCTAGTTTTTACGAATTTACTCATTCCAGTTGAACTGGGCATGACAACTATAATTCATTACTGTAAGTAAGTAGTTCATTAATTTTACTCCAAAGCGCTTGAACATTCTGATGCAGTAAGGATGATGGGGATTTCATGTTGACTGAGATACATTGAGAACAAATAAAAATTCTCGAGCTTGTTGAAAATTTTCAAGTGACAGTGATTTTTATGAATGCAATATGCTAAGATTAGTAACAAAGAGATAGAGGGGCTGGCCAGTACTTACCTCAGCTCAGTACAGCCGATAGAGACACAAAAAAAACAACCGAAAATTTAAGCTCCTAGCTTTCGGAATAAATGTTCCTTCATCAGGGAGGAGAGAGAGGAAAGAAAGGGAAGGAGGGAAAGTGGATTTAGTTACTCACAACCCAGGTTATGAAGCAACAGGGAAAGGAAAACAGGGAAGGTAGCAAGGATGGAGGCATGGTTGTCAGAGGGAAGCCAAAGATATTTTTTTTGTGTCTCTATCGGCTGTACTGAGCTGAGGTAAGTACTGGCCAGCCCCTCTATCTCTTTGTTAGTAATTGTTTCACATCTTTATATGAGATTTTCCATTAATTAGTTATATGCTAAGATTATGCTGTTTAATTTCTTTCTCAAACTGGAATTTTACTTCAATACTAATTTCTCTTAAATCTTGGTTTCTTCCTGTTTATGTATGTTTACATCATATGCTACTAGTTCAATAATTTGTAACTCAGGAGTAATATCATAGCAGCCACAGATGGTTACTGACACTAGCTATCATACTCAAAGATACATCATACAACTCATCAACTTGTGGCACTGAAAATACAGTCTCAGGTAAAAAAGTTCCCAGCCTGGCAGTGCCAAGACTCTCTATTTTAGGAGAAAAAAGTAATAAACTTATTTTTGAAATTAAGATCCTATTAAGTAAGTATCCTTGGTCCAATTTTATCCATGTGAGTAAATCCCATCACTGAGGGGCATTTCTTGAAGGCCTGCAAAATACACATTAACAGCTGTTATACTTACAATAGTTTCTAGTCAGAAAATCGATTTTTCATTGGGATATTGGATGTCAAATGGACTGAATAGGACGTTCCAGTAAACAATACTTTAAATATCTCAGTTTCTTCATTGACAGTACACCTTTGCAGACATATATGAAATAAAGACCCCACATCATAAATTAGTGAGATTATTACACACTCAAATTAAAGAAGCTTTGGTTTTCGAATATAATTATTCCATTACAAAGAGTGCTGAGTTAATCAACAAGCTAAAAGCAGTAGATTGCACTACCTCCTCCCAGTTGTTTTCATTCAGTGTTGTAACTTTAGAAACTAATGTTCCTGTAGATATCACTCTTAAAATAATTGAAAATAACATTCAACAACATAAAACTTTAAATGAGTCACAACTGTCAGAACTTATGTCACTATTGCAGGTTGTACTTGATTATAATTGCTTTCAATTTAATGGCAAAATGTATGAGCAACCATTCAGCTTATCCGTGGGTTGCCCGTTAGCTGGTATCTTAGCTGACATCTTTGTGAATACTTTAGAAGGAAATTTTTTCAAAAATAATCCTGTGTTAGGTAATATGATTCATACAAGTGGTTCTCTTTTCTCCAAAGGTCTTTTTAATTTTCCTATAGGCAGTATCTATCTTACCCCTCATGAGATAAGCCTCTACATCCTTACATTTGTCCTCTAGCCATCCCTGCTTAGCCATTTTGCATTTCCTGTCATCTCATTTTTGAGACGTTTGTATTCCTTTTTGCCTGCTTCATTTGCAGCATTTTTATATTTTCTCCTATAATCAATTAAATTCAATATTTCTTCTGTTACCCAAGGATTTCTACTAGCCCTCGTCTTTTTACCTACTTGATCCTCTGCTGCCTTCATTACTTCATCCCTCAAAGCTACCCATTCTTCTTCTACTGTATTTCTTTCCCCCATTCTTGTCAATTGTTCCCTTATGCTCTCTCTGAAACTCTGTACAACCTCTGGTTTAGTCAGTATATCTCGGTCCCATCTCCTTAAATTACCACCATTTTGTAGTTTCTTCAGTTTTAATCTACAGTTCATAACCAATAGATTGTGGTCAGAATCCACATCTGCCCCTGGAAAAGTCTGGGCAATTTAAAACCTAGTTCCTAAATCTCTGTCTTACCCTTATATAATCTATCTGAAACCTGTCAGTATCACCAGGCTTCTTCCATTTACACAACCTTCTTTTAGAATTTTTGAACGAAGTGTTAGCTGTGATTAAGTGGTGCTCTGTGCAAAATTCTACCAGGTGGCTTCCTCTTTCATTTCTTACCCCCAATCCATATTCACCTACTATGTTTTCTTCTCTCCCTTTTCCTACTGATGGATTCCAGTCACCCATGACTATTAAATTTTTGCCTCCCTTCACTATCTGAATAATTTCTTTTATTTCTTCATACATTTCTTCAATTTCTTCATCATCTGCAGAGCTAGTTGGCATATAAACTTGTACTACTGTGGTAGGCATGGGCTTCGTATCTATCTTCGCCACAATAATGTGTTCACTATGCTGTTTGTAGTAGCTTACCCGCATTCCTATTTTTTTATTCTTTAGTAAACCTACACCTGCATTACCCCTATTTGATTTTGTGTTTATAAACCTGTATTCATATGACCAAAAGTCTTGTTCCTCCTGCCACCGAACTTCACTAATTTCCACTATATCTAACTTTTTAAATTTTCTAACCTACCTGCCCGATTAAGGGATCTGACATTCCACACTCCGATCCGTAGAACGCCAGTTTTCGTTCTACTGATAACGACATCCTCTTGAGTAGTCCCCACCTGGAGATCCGAATGGGGGACTATTTTACCTCCAGAATATTTTACCCAAGAGGATGCCATCATCATTTAACCATACAGTAAAGCTGCAGGCCCTCAGGAAAAATTACGGCTGTAGTTTCCCCTTGCTTTCAGATGAAATGGGAGATATGATACTGCGTGAAGAGTTTGACAGAGCACTGAAAGACCTAAGTCAAAACAAGGCCTCGGGGGAGAGCCAGTCCTGACAAAACTCTACCACCTGGTGAGCAAGATGTATGAGACAGGCGAAGTAACATCAGACTTCAAGAAGAATGTAATAATTCCAATCCCAAAGAAAGCAGGTGTTGACAGATGTGAAAATTACAGAACTATCAGTTTAATAAGTCACGGCTGCAAAATACTGTTCGAATTCTTTACACACAAATGGAAAAACTAGTAGAAGCCGACCTTGGGGAAGATCAGTTTGGATTCCGTAGAAATATCGGAACACGTGAGGTAATACTGACCCCACAACTTATCTTAGAAGCTAGTTTAAGAAAAGGCAAACCTACATTTCTAGCATTTGTAGACTTAGAGAAAGCTTTTGACAATGTTGACTGGAATACTCTCTTTCAAATTCTGAAGGTGGCAGGGGTAAATTACAGGGAGCAAAAAACTATTTACAATTTGTACAGAATCCAGATGGCAGTTATAGGAGTCGAGGAACATGAAAGGGAAGCAATGGTTGGGAAGGGAGTGAGACAGGGTTATAGCCTCTCCCCAATGTTATTCAATCTCTATGTTGAGCAAGCAGTGGAGGAAACAAAAGAAAAATTCGGAGTAGGTAGTAAAATCCATGGAGAAGAAATAAAAACCTTGAGGTTCGCCGATGACATCGTAATTCTGTCAGAGACAGCAACGGACTTGGAAGAGCAGTTGAATGGAATGGAAAGTGTCTTGAAAGGAGGATATACAATGAACATCAACCAAAGCAAAATGAGGTTAATGGAATGTAGTCAAATTATTTCGGGTGATGCTGAGGGAATTAGATTAGGAAATGAGACACTTAAAGTAGGAGAGGAGTTTTGCTATGTGGGGAGCAAAATAACTGATGATGGTTGAAGTGGAGAGGATATAAAATATAGACTGGCAATGGCAAGGAAAGCATTTCTGAAGAAGAGTAATTTGTTAACATCGAGTATAGATTTTAGTGTCAGGAAGTCGTTTATGAAACTATTTCTATGGAGTGTAGTGAGTGGAGCGGAGTGAAACATGGATGATAAATAGTTTAGACAAGGAGAGAATTGAAGATTTCGAAATGTGGTGCTACAGAGGAATGCTATAGATTAGATGGGAAGATCACATAACTAATGAGGAAGTATTGAATAGGATTGGGGAGAAGAGAAGTTTGTGCCACAACTTGACTAGAAGAACGGATCGGTTGGTAGTACATGTTCTGAGGTATCAAGGGATCACCAATTTAGTATTTAAGGGCAGCATGGAGGGTAAGAATTGTAGAGGGAGACCAAGAGATTAATACACTAAGCAGATTCAGAAGGATGTAGGTATCAGTAGGTACTGGGAGATGAAGAAGCTTGCACAGGATAGAGTAGCATGGAGAGCTGCATCAAACCAGTCTCTGGACTGAAGACCACAACAACAACAGGTAACATGATTTCTTTCTGTACTCATTACATTGATGATGTACTCATAATATTTCAAGGGAGTGGCCAAGTTCTGCAACTAATGTTTTATGTTTTTAACAGTTTTCACGAAAAAATGAGTTTTACAAAAGAAATGCAAAACAATGAGAGAGAACTCAATTTTCTTGATTTTAAGCTTACGTTAACTGACAACACAATTTGCTTTGACATTTTTTGTAAAAATACTTTTTCTGATAATAATATCCCAGCACATTCTTATCATCCACAAACTCACAAAATTGCCTTCTTTCACTCTGCAGTCCATCGTGCTGTGAACACACCTTTAGAACAGGATTGTTTAAAAAAAACGAAATATCTTTAGTAAAATCCATAGCTATTAACAATGGATATGACCCTATGTTAATTGACCAAATTGTTAGGAAAAAAAACACCTGTAAAATGTTCAACCTGAGGAGATAGCAGGGTGATAAAACGAGAAGGTAACAACTGTATTTCCATTCCATTTTTGGGAAACGTACAATACAAGATAAGGAGACTTTTACAGAAGCAATGTGGTTACAGAGTTGCCTTTTCTGTAAACAACAGGTTAAAAAAAGAGTGATTCATACTATTGGGGCATGGGAAGAACTTGGCAGTAAATTCAGAGTTTACAAAATTACTTGTAACGACTGCCCCACCTATTACATTGGACAGACATGTAGACCCATTAAAGTGAGATATAAAGAACACATGCTAGGTAAAAATGGGGAAAACATGTACAATTCCATGTTTACTGATCATCTATTGCTTTACATCATACGCCACATAAAATGGATTACGTAGAATTACTACACGAAATGAGTAAGGGTCACAAACTGGACTTGTTTGAGGAATTAGAAATTTTCAAACATCTATCTCAAAAAGAAGGATTTATTCTTAATGAACAGGTGCAGCTTAGAAACAAAAATTTTTTGGATAGTATCAAACCTATTCTTGCTTTAACATAATATAGTCTGGCTGACTAGAAGCTAGGTTTCTTGTGTGTTGATACTGGTGAGATGTTCCTTTCCTGTCTTGTTGGGATTTTACATATTTTTGATGATTTTTGTTCACAGTTTTTGAGGTGTATGTGTGGTTCAAATTATTTTTTATGTTTTTTATTCATGACAACAGATGGTTATGATTTATGACTTCCCCCCCGCCCGCTAGTATATACTAGTGTCCTCTCTCATTGTATATGTTCCTTAATGCAAGCTTCACCTGCTTGACACTAAGGCACAGGCATATTGGTGTTTCTAGTTTCTATTGTATGTAGATGTTTTAATTGGTTCTGATATGTTTTATTTATTAAGACAGAGGGTTTGAATTAGCACAACTTTAAAAATTTTGATGCTCATGAGTATGTATCCCAAGTTTTAATGTGGACGAGTCTATCATGCATACCACAAGTGCCCTCTCTTGATGAAACTGTCTGATCTAGTGCTTCCACACCCTCTTCATGCTAGTTAACAGGCTAAGTACTGATAGTATGCCATGTTTGCATCGACCATCTCTTCATAATTATGCCATACAGATGGAGGTAATATTTTAATTTTAACTCCTGATAATGCCTCATGATTGTTTTATGCATCTCCACTGCAAAATGTGAGTTTAGTAAGTGACTGTAAGTTTTTGTGCTTGTAATACTTTGGTAATTTTCATTGTTACTTAAAGTTATAAGCGTTTTTTTTTCTTCTATCACAGTTATGTTGCTAAGTTTTTTGCTGATGAAGATGTCTTCCTGTTCAGGTGTATTTTTGCTTCTGATGGATGTATATTTAAATATACCGAATCCATGGTAAAGAATTTCAATAAATCTTTATCCTGCAACTGTTTGGCTGTTATCATTTACTGTGAACATATGTAATATACTGATGAAATGTAAGCTTATGATTCTTGCTCTGCATTTTTTGATACACTTCCCCCACATACTTTCTGTAGCATTTCCCATCTCTTGTTTATCCTCCACAAGGTAATAAATATAAAGAATTCATTGTGCATCTTAGAAAACAGTTGCTAGAAAGTCCTTTGTTGTAGGACCACTGGCTGCCTCCTATTGGAATGTTTACTGTTTCATTTTGTCACATATTTGTGCAACCATATCTGACTCATAGTGTCAGATAAGAGCACAAAATCAGTTTGGTCCTTTTTAAAATGATTGGTATGAAAATGAGAATTTTTTAAACAGTCCAACAAATGAAGCACTCATTTTGCACAATATTTTCTTATAGCTAATTCATCACATAACATGAATTGTACTCTTTCTTCAAGATGCCTACACTAACAGCTATTTTATTCTCCAGTAACTGAAGATCTTCTATCCCATATTTTCACTTTCTCCATTGTTTCACCTGTGATTGCAGTTTTAGTACATTCTTCATGTTCATGATCACTGAGAAAATGATGGCCACATTTGAATTTAGTTGCCCATTTCTTATTAATTGAAAATGAAAAAGCAGACTCCTTATACAGATTTGTACACTTTAGATGAATTTCTCTTGTCTATAAACTACCCACAGCTAAGAGTTTTATGTTGCCAATATATTCCAGCTTACTTATTTGAATAAAATACACAATATATCTCATTCAAAAGGCACTAGAAACAAAAATATTCTGCAGATGAAGTTGACACATAAATTATATTATTCTGCAAGATGTTCCAACACAACACAAAGAAAATTTCATTTGATCTCTCAGGTTTTTTTCAGCATCATTCAATAACTGTGTGTTTCCAGGCTTTCTGCCAAGTTCTTATTTCTATTTTATACATAACATTTTGATGACTAATCCAGCCAACTCCTTCAGGTGCTGAAAGTTTTGCTGTTATGTGTAACCTCTGGAAGCCTGCTTGGAATCCAGAAAATGAGTACACATAGCAGCAATAATCAAAACAGCTGCAGAAGATGGCTAGATTGGAAACAACAGCACAGCAGAACACATAGAAACTGGCCATTAAAATTTCAGTTTTTCCAAATTCAGCTCTGTTTATAGGCCAACAATTCTTGTCCTTGTCCACATACATTCTTGAGCATTCCCTGTGCAGGCTACGTGTTTGTAGCTTGGTACTGTTAGTGAAGATTTATGCTGAACAAACCTGTGCAGAAAGGTGTTAATGTAGAAATGCTATGATAGTAGTGTTTTGTAATGCCTTTCTCTTTGAATATAAATGGTTGTGTTACTTTAATAGAGGGACACATTCCTTTTCATATAAAGCTTCCAATTGTAATTATTCTGTGTACCACACCACATTATGGTTGCTTATAGGTTTGTAAGTTTTATCTGCTTTGACCATGAATGCAACTTTAATCAGCTGCACTCCTTTTCTAATACTACTGTCTTCACTACACAGTTTGTAGAGCACACTTTCATTGTCAGTCCTGATTTAGTAAGTAATCCTATCAAAGGAATAACTATCTCAAGAAAACTATAAATTTATGAGACAGAATTACTGGCTAGTATTTACTTTCTGGGGAACTGTCAGAATTCCATAACTATCCTAGCTCTCAGAATTAATAGTTTCTTCCTGGGAATGTAGGGATGGATAGACTGTGTATTATAATTTAAAAAATATTAAAGGGAAGAATGAAAGAAATAGATTGTTAATTGTACTTTCACTTGCAATGAAAAGGGAATATTAGTACAATTTCATTATTACAAAACATTCAGAGTGTATGAAATTGTGCTATTGTTCATTCGCTGTATCTTGTGCCGTTTCCATTTCTGTGTTCATCACTATATATATTTTAATTATATTTCTCATCTTCTGAAAACTTCTCCTTCTGTTAATTTTTCAAAACTGTGACTGCAGACTTCTTTTCCTCCATTTCAACTGTAGATGCAGGCAGCTCACTTCAGGGAACACTACTGCCTCTCAGATGATATAAAATATGAACAAATTCTTCTTAACTTGGTTCTATCTCAATTTAATAAAAAAACTTAATACTGTTATTAAGTTTTCTCTTATTCAGAAACATGTATGATACAAAAGGCTCGTAGCCCATCATACTCTGAACAGTACAGTGTAACAAAACTTCTACATATGAGAGAGTGAAACAAAGTTTCGTACAAAACAGTGTGTGATGTTTTATGGTCATTTGTCTGTGCTTTACTGCACATTCATAACTAATGTCTTTGCTGATGCTTATAGTCAGTCTTTGATTATATCATTATCGCTGTTTCATTTTTTAATAAATTTTAACTTTACCATGTCCAGGGGGTCTTTCACCATGTACCTACACAATTGCCCCCACACTGTACATTGACATGGTATGGAGACGTACAGTGTTTTTGGATGTGCATAACTTATATTTACATTTACTGATAAGGGTTGATGCCCTTTATTTGTCAGTTTCTCTTTTACTTAATGGAATGAATATGTCAGCTTATCATATCTAGAGTATGTCAGCTTATCCTATCTATGTTAGAGTTCCACAAGACATTAAAAGATTATGTACATAATATGATATCTAATTATATATTTTAAGTTAGCATGCTGACAATAATGTTCGGTTTGCTTTGGCTTCATTGCTGGGTTTTGAGCTTGTGCACTAGTATGTTTGGTGGCTAAGAGTGAGCTGCTAACAGTCAATGTGCTAGTTTGCTAATCTTGTACATGTGTGCACTCATTTCTTTGTGTTAATTTCACATTGAGTGTCACACTTTCACCTGAGTATTATGTAATAAAGGATTGCCCTGGCATTTGTCTTCTGGGCAGCAGTGTGTGTGTGTGGTGTTGCTCAAAATCCGGTGCTGTGGCAGGAGATCTCCTTTCTTATGGCCCGGGCATCATTATTACCCATCATACTCACATTTTTAGCAGAGAGAACCCTTGCCAACAGCATCTGTCAGTGTGGTAAGTCCTGCTGCGAACAACTATTGTTAATTTATTAACTGTCAGGGGTTGTGAGACTCGATACTCAGGAATTATTTAATTGCACACATGTCTTAATGTCACCACACTTCACCATCCACTTTGCTGAAAGACTAATATTGCCATCCAAAGCATTGTATAAATTGCTTGTCTTTAAAATTTACTCCTTTACACAGAGTTTGCTTTTCAGTGAAAAGTCATACAAGTATTTGGTTACAACAGTATATAACATGATAGCTTATACCTATGACTGGCATTCCATCCATCACTTATACTACAAACATCAATCTCTTATGTTCTAAAATGTCATATATTTTCCAATAACTGCTTTCAGTTACTACAGTTTGTTTGTTAGTTTCAACTTATCTTTATTCACATCACATATACAAATTAATTACGTAACACATTGAAACTTCTTGGTAGATTAAAAGTGTGTGCCTGACCGATACTCGAATTCGGGATCTTTGCCTTTTGCAGGCAAGTGCTCTACCAACTGAGCTACTCAAGCATGACTCACGCCCCATCCTCACAGCTTTACTTCTGCCAGTACCTCGTGTCCTACCTTCCAGTTGAGCACTTGCCCATGAAAGGCAAAGGTCCCGGGTTCGAGTCTCGGTCCAGCACACAGTTTTAATCTGCCAGGAAGTTTCATATCAGCACACACTCCGCTGCAGAGTGAAAATCTCATTCTACGTAACACATTGTTATGGGACAATATATGCAAATGATACATTTATACTTCATTTTATAGACATGATTTTATCGCTTATGGGAGCTCTTTACTTCCTTAGGTAGAAGAGGGAGAAAAACATACAAAATATGACTAAAACTTTATGCATTGCTGGCCTAACTATGCTTGGCACTGCCTCCTTTATTTGGGAGAGAAGAAAGGAAATAGTCATCTACTGCTTCAAGTATATATGAGGAAATGTTACTCATACAGTCATGGACTAGTTGCCAAGGAACTCTTATTTTATGGATATGATGTATACTGAGTAATCATTCATCTACTATCATGTTGTTTCTTCATATGCTAGAGTTGTTTAATTGAATTCACGTGTAGCTTAGTGTTAATTATGAAGGAGTTTCAATCATTGTAGACTTATCTTTCTCGAATATATGGAAATGTCATTATTTATGCTTTCCTGGGACACAATAAAAATTAATTGGCTTAAATGTTTATGTGTACTTTGCAGCAAATATGTACTGGTAAATGTCATGGAGCTATACTGCGATGATGCACATTTTAATTTTTCATTTGTTTTATGACCTGTGTATAAATATCCTTATAACTAAATTGTTTACTCGAGGTGTGGCCCATTTCTTCATTTGGTACCTGCTACCCTCAACTTAATTCCCTTCCTCTGTGCAGTGACAATTCACTGGTTGCTGAAATTAAAAGACTTAAAAGTAATTGCATTACGTAGCTTGGTGGCCATTTATACATTTGGTCATTACATCCGTCCGCAGGTATTTCCATACTTCATTTCAATTCTTAAGCATTCATTTATTCTGTTACCCTTTATGACCATTCACTCTGCAAAGAGAATTATTTGACATTTACTATGGTATTTTTTCATGTCTTCTTAGCTTACACATCTTGTATATTTATTCATAATGCTTCCTTTTGCTTGTAAATATGTTGTATACAGCTTAGTATTTAATTAAATTACTGCGTACTTATATCAATAGCTTCCTTAGTTCTTAGACAGAAGATGTAATTGGTTAGTATTTCCATCTACTTTGTATTTAAGTTAGCTACTTATACATATTATATTCCTATTTGTTTGTGCCTTCTGCCAGTCAGGTGCACATGTGCACAGGCCAATGCCTCCTCTTACTGCTGATGGCATTTATTATTGAGCACCCACAGCTGAACCATAAGCTAATTCTGTATATACTTTCGCTTCAAGTGAAGCAATGTATTATTTCTCATTCCTGATGATTTTATGCTTAGGTGCACAAATCAAAAGAATTACCTATACCTATACAAATTACTTTATATTAAATACACTCCAGAAAAAAATACAATTAGGGTTGTGTACATTATGTACAATTATCTTGCTTCATCATTCTCTAAAAGCTTTTATATATTTGTGAGGGTGGATACCCTTGTCTCTCCCTGTTTTCTCATAGACTAATCTGTACATTCCAGAGTAAAGGTATTATAGAAATTATATGGTCTTGAATAGAGTAATTGCCATTCTTATTCAGTTTGCCAGTTTTTGTCGATTTAGGGTGTGACAATAAGAGAGGACTCATTGTCCTTCAAAAAACTGTGTGACATGTTTCAGTTTTTATTATATATTTTCTTTCTATATTCAACCTGTTTTCAAATGTAATCACAGCTTGTTTTATTTTGTCTTGTAGTGTCATTTCTGTGGTGGGTACTTTTGGTATGAAGGACTTCCACTCATTTGTTTGTTTTGTGTGGAAAATCAGTTCATCAGGTGTGAAACCTGTTGAAGAATGTGGAAGGTTAATGACAACTTGCATAATAGGAGTTACATATTCTATCCATTGGGTGTGTTTGTGAGGGGTGTATGTCCTAAAAAACCAGTTAAATTCTGTAAAGGCTCATTTTATGGGACTTGCTTCTGGGAAAAAAAATAAAAAAAAAAAAAAAAAACTTTATACTACATCCAGAATGAGATTTTCACTCTGCAGCAGAGTGTGCGCTGATATGAAACTTCTGACCGAGACTCAAACTCGGGACCCTTGCCTTTCGTGGGCAAGTGCTCTACCATCTGAGCTACCTAAGCACAACCCACACCTGGTACTCAGAGCTTTACTTCTGCCAGTAACTTGTTTCCTACCTTCCAAACTTTACAGAAGCTCTCCTGTGAACCATGCAGAACTAACACTCCTGAAATATTGTGGAGACATGGCTTAGCCACAGCCTGGGGGATGTTTCCAGAATGAGGAGAGCTTCTGTAAAGTTTGGAAGGTAGGGGACAAGATACTGGCAGAAGTAAAGCTGTGAGTACCAGGTGTGAGTCGTGCTTTGGTAGCTCAGATGGTAGAGCACTTGCCCGCGAAAGGCAAAGTTCCCGAGTTCAAGTCTACGTCAGGCACAGAGTTTTAATCTGCCAGGAAGTTTCATATCATCGCACACTCCGCTACAGAGTGAAAATCTCATTCTGGAAACATCCCCCAGGCTGTGGCTAAGCCATGTCTCCACAATATCCTTTCTTTCAGGAGTGCTAGTTCTGTATGGTTCGCAGGAGAGCTTCTGTAAAGTTTGGAAGGTAGGAGACAAGATACTGGCGTGTATCTCACTATATTTTAACACTTTGGACTGTTCTGATTTTTGACATATTGCACACTTTCTTAATACCCATAGGACTCACATTTTTAAACTTGCAAAATGATAAAGTGTTGCAATTTTTCAGTACATTTGCCTACTCCATAATGTCCCCATACTTCATGTGTGTGTCTTATAAATTCATCAGTATAATCTTCAGTAATACACGCACACCACTGATCAGGTTTTTCATGTTCCATATGAAACAAAATGCCCTTGTACTCCATATACTATTTACTTACCTTTCCACGATTATCTTGCTTAAGGTTTTGCATGACTTGACTCCATCTGGGATCCTGCTGTTGTATAGTTTTGATTTGCTTACGAAACATATGGTAATCAGACTGTTGTGTTGTACCTTGCATTAATAACGTTCTGATTTCTGCATCTTGCTTTATTAATTCTTTACGTTCATCTAAACCTTTTGGTAATGTAGACAATGCATCTGCAATAACATTCTTACTTCATATAATATAAATGATCTTGGAATTGAGTACTTGTAAATATAGACACCACCTAGCTAATCTACGGTGAAATAGGGTATATGTTAAAACAAATGACAGTGACTGATAGTCACAGTAAACTTTGGTATTCTTACCCCACAAAATGAGCAAGTAGTAAAGGAAACAAAAGAAAAATTCGGAGTAGGTATTAAAATTCATGGAGAAGAAGTAAAAACTTTGAGGTTTGCCGATGACTCATAATTCTGTCAGAGACAGCAAAGGACTTGGAAGAGCAGTTGAACGGAATGGATAGTGTCTTGAAAGGAGGATATAAGATGAACATCAACAAAAGCAAAACGAGGATAATGGAATGTAGTCAAATTAAATCGGGTGATGCTGAGGGAATTAGATTAGGAAATGAGACACTTAAAGTAGTAGAGGAGTTTTGCTATTTAGGAAGTCAAATAACTGATGATGGTCGAAGTAGAGAGGATATAAAATGTAGACTGGCAATGGCAAGAAAAGCGTTTCTGAAGAAGAGAAATTTGTTTACATCGAGTATAGATTTTAAGTGTCAGGTAGTCGTTCCTCAAAGTATTTGTATGGAGTGTAGCCATGTATGGAAGTGAAACATGGACGATAACTAGTTTGGACAAGAAGTGAATAGAAGCTTTCGAAATGTGGTGCTACAGAAGAATGCTGAAGATAAGGTGGATAGATCACATAACTAATGAGGAGGTATTGAATAGGATTGGGTAGAAGAGAAGTTTGTGGCACAACTTGACTAGAAGAAGGGATCGGTTGGTAGGACGTGTCCTGAGGCATAAAGGGATCACAAATTTAGCATTGGAGGGCAGCGTGGAGGGTAAAAAAGAGATGAATACACTAAGCAGATTCAGAAGGATGTAGGTTGCAGTAGGTACTGGGAGATGAAGAAGCTTGCACGGAACAGAGTAACATGGAGAGCTGCATCAAACCAGTCTCAGGACTGAAGACAACAACAACAACCCCACAAAAAGTATTCAAACCTTTTAAATACCCATATTAAAGCTAAACTTTCCAATTCTGACCCAGAGTAAGATCTTTCTGCTTCTGATAATGTCCGACTAGAAAAACTGATGACCTTGGATACTTCTTTACCTTCTTCTGGAACAAGCATGCCCCCAACCCCTGAAATGAGGCATCTGCGCATAGACAAAAATCCTTTGACATGTCAGAATGGCTAAGAATGTTTGCATTAACTAATGCCTGCTTAATGTTATTAAAGTCCTCCTGACAGTTATCATCCCATAACCAAGGCCTATTTTCTCGTAGCAAGTTGAGTCATGCATCACTGTGCTGTGGTATGAATTTACAAAAAAAAGGATGCTAGTCCTAAGTAAGTTTTAAGTTGTTTTTTTATTACTTGGAGCCAGACAGTTGTGTATGGCATCAAGTTTTTTTCAGATAAGGTAATATATCTAGTTCTGACAGAACATGTCCTAAAAATTTGACTTGCTCCTTACCAAAAATAGAATTTTTATATTGCCTGTTACTCTGTATTCTTCAAATTGTTGAAGTACTTGTTCAGTCAGCCTGATATGTTCTAACCAAGAGGGTGTGGCTATTAGCATGTTGTCTACATTGTGGGTATGTTAACATTTTGCACTGTACAACTGCCTCTGGAACCTGCTGTAGGACTCGTGACAATTTATGGATGAATGTCGACAGGTTGTGGTTTTTTCACTGTAGCCTGTGTATTATTTATGTGCATATTTCATGATTGGGTAATATTTTCTTCTAAAAGATTCCAGATCCTACCTTCTGCCGTTTGTAGATTAACCTTGTTCACTATTTCATTTTCTTTGTTTCTAAATAGGTTTTTCTACTACATCTGTGTATAACTTACAATTGGTTACTTATTTCTCTGCAATGGCATTACTATTATCTAAGTCATTAACCTACTGTGAGGCCGTGTCTTGGAAATCCCTTAATACTTGTTTTAGTTCTTGTTTCATCGTATTTAGGTCTTGTGTAACAGTGCTTTGTTGCTGTTTTACCATTTACATATCTTGTATGACAGTGATCAGATTCTATGTCAAGTTATCAATTTTGGTATTCTTATCTTGTTTTATATCACTAAAGATGTTGGCTACAAAGTCTTTCCCGATGTATTTCGCTAGTTCACGACAGTCAGTTTTAGCCCTGACGATGACCATGGAGGTAGTGGTCGAAAGCTTGGAGTTTTACCCTGAATTGATGCGGCATGTACACCGAGAGATTTTTAATGAAGATGTTGTTCATATTATCTAATTTCATGTTTATGTTAGATAATAACTGTTGTGGCAGTGCATCAGTTGTATTACTGTGATTGCTGTCAGCTGTACTTTCCAAGTTAATGTTTGTGATGTGAACAAGTGGTGTTTGTAACGTGTTGCTAAGATTTATATTTGTATTACTCTCCAGTGTTTCATTCATGACCAGTGTATCACTCTGGGAGATACATGACATTGTCTCATCAATTGGAAACATGGTGTTGTCAAAGTTATTCTGGTGTAGAGCATCGCTATCATTTGTCACACCTGCGACAGTCATCCCTGACCTACTTAAGCTTTCTGTGGTAGGCATGCATGGTGCCTGAACCTCAGTTGTTCAATCACTCAATTTTATGCCATCTTGGCTGATTGTATTTTTGATATTGTTATCAACAATGGACATATATTTTTCTGCCATGTTGTATGAATATACAAAAATAAAAATTTCAAAAAAAAAAGAAAAGAAAAGAATAATTTCATATGCTAATTATTACACTTGACAATTGTAACTTATGTGATGTCAAAGCCTGTTTTACATCTACTGTTACATGCAAACTATTGTGTTGCAGGTCTTTATGTGTTATTGACAATTTGTATCACACTGAAAAATTCCTGTAAATTTTCCACCACAAAATTCAAGGAATGGAATAATAAGGAAAAGGTTTCTATCTACAGCAAAACACATGCTACCAAGCATAACCATACGAGCAACTTGCATAGCAAACCTGGGACTAACTCTTACTTCTTTTGAAAATTTCTCCAAAATTTTTGCCTTTTTGCTTTACTTGCTCCCCATTGTGATTCATGCAAACAGAAAATATGAACGATTAGTTTTTATGACTAATAATGATGTCATAGAAATTTCTTGCTATAACAATAGTTAACAAACCCTATTTCCAACCAGTGTCCTGAAGTCATGGCACTTAGGTCACCAGTTGTGATATAATAAAAAAAATTAAATGAAAGGAATTGATTGGTAATTATCCTTTTGCTTACAATGAAAAAAGAGAATATTAGCACAGTTGCATTATTATACAATGTTCTGCATATATGAAATTGTGCTACTGTCCATTCATTTTATCTTGTGCCATTTCTCTTTATGTGTCCATCACTACATATATTTTACAATGCTACTCGCCATATAGTGGAGATGTTGAGTCGCGATAGGCACAGCAAAAAGATTCACACAATTATAACTCTCAGCCATTAAGGCCTTTGTCAGCAATAGACAGACACACACATGCATACACACACACACACACTCACACAAACGCAACTTGCACACCCATCTGCAGTCTCAGACAACTGAAACCACACTGCGAGCAGCAGCACCAGTGAATGATGGGAGTGCCGACTGGATGGGGGTAAGGAGGATGCTGGAGCAGGGAGGGGGAGGGATAGTATGGTGGGGGTGGCAGAAGTGAGGTGCTGCAGTTTAGACGGAAGGCTTTAGAGAAGGTCGGGAGGAGGGAGGGGTAAGTAGTGGAAAAGAGAGAAATAAAAAGAAATTAAAAATTGGGTGTGGGGTGAAATGACGGCTGTGTAGTGCTGGAAAGCCTACAGGGTGGAGGCTGGATGGATGAGGACAGTGACTAACGAAGGTTGAGGCCAGGAGGGTTACGGGAACATAGGATGTATTGCAGAGAAAGTTCCCACATGTGCAATTCAGAAACGCTGGTGTTGGTGGGAAGGATCCATAAGGCAGAGTCTGTGAAGCAGCTATTGAGATGAGGGGTATCATGTTTGGCAGCATGTTAAGCAACAGGGAGGCCCACTTGTTTATTGGCCACAGTTTTTTGGTGGCCTTTCATGCAGACAGACAGCTTGTTGCTTGTCATGCCTACATAGACTGCAACACAGTGGTAGCAGCTTAGCTTGTAAGTCACATGATTGGTTTCACAGGTAGCCCTGCCCTTGATGGAATAGTTGATGTTAGTGACCGGACTGGAGTAGGTGGTGGTAGGTTAATGTATGGGACAGGTTTTGCATCTAGGTCTATTACAGGGGTGTGAGCCATGAGGTAAGGGATTGGGAGCAGAGGTTGTGTAAGGATGGACAAGTATATTGTGTAGCTTTGGTGGACAGCAGAATACCACTGTAGGAGGGGTGGGAAGAATACTGGGCAGGACATTTATCATTTCAGGACACAATGATAGTTAATCAAATCCCTAGTGGAGAATGTAATTCAGTTGCTTCAGTCCTCGGTGGTACTAAGTTATGAGGGGAATGCTCCTCTGTGGCCAGACTGTGGGACTGGTGGGAGACTGGAAAGGTAAGGCATGGGATAATTGTATTTGTAGAAAGTTGGAGGATAATTATGGTCAGTGAAGGCTTCAGTGAGACCCTCCGTGTATTCTGGGAGGGACTGCTCATCACTGCAGATGCAACAACTATGGGTGGCTAGGCTTTACAGAAGGGACTTATTGATATGGAATGGGTGGCAACTGTCGAAATGGGGGTATTGCTGGTGGTTAGTAGGTTTTATATGGACGAAGGTACTGATGTAGCCATCTCTGAGGTAGAGGCCAGCATCTAGGAAGGTGGCTTGATGGGACGAATAGGACCAGGTGATGGAAATGGTGGAGAAGTTGTTGAGGTTCTGGAGGAATATTGATAGGGTGTCCTCACTTTCAATCCATATAGCAAAGATGTCATCAATGAATTTGAACCAGATGAGCGACTTAGGATTCTCAGTTTTTAGGAAGGATTCCTCTAGATGGCCCATGAATAGGTTTTCATAGAAGGGGCCATGCGGGTGCCCCTTGCCATACCCCGGATTTGTTTGTAGGTAATGCCTTCAAAGGAAAAGTACTTGTAGGTGAGGATATAGTTGGTCATGGCAACTTAGAAGGAGGTTCTTGGTTTGGAATCCACAAGGCATCTGGAAAAGTAGTGTTCAATAGCAGAAGGCCATGGGCATTAGGAATGTTAGTGTACAATGAGATGCATCAATAGTGACGAGCAGGGAACTGTGTGGTAAGGGGATAGGAACTGTGGAGAGTCAGTGGAGGAAATGGTTGGCATCTTTTATGTAGGAGGATAAGTTCCGGGTAATAGGTTGAAGGTGTTGGTCTATGAGACCAGAGATTCTCTCAGTGGGGCCACAGTAACTGGCCATAATGGGTCATCCTGTGTGGCTGGGTTTATGGACTTTAGGAAGCATGTAGAAGGTGGTAGTGCAGGGTATGGTAGGGGTAAGTAGAGAGGTGGACTCTCAGTAGAGGTTCTGGGATGGGCCTAAGGATTTGAGTAGTGACTGGAGATTCTGCTGGATTACTGGAATGGGGTCACTGTGGCAGGGTTTGTTGGTGGAAGTATCTGCAAGCTGACAGAGTCCTTCCACCAGGTAATCCTTGCAGTTCAAAACAACAGTGGAAGAGTCTTTTCCTGCAGGTAGGATTATAAGGTCAGGATCAGTTTTTAGATGGTAGTCTGTGGTTCTTTCTGTGAATGTAAGGTTAGTTTGAATGTTGAAGGATTTGGGGAATGATGGTGAGGCAAGGTTCGAGGTTAAGAAATTCTGGTAAGTTAACAGACGATGGTTTGGAGGCAGTGAGGGAGGATCACGGTTGGATAGAGGAGTGAAAGAATTAGGCAGGGTTCAATATTGGTCTTTGGTTGAGTCTGACTGGTTGGATGGTGATGAAAAAGTGTTTCCACTGTAGGAACCGGCAGGAGGAGAGAACGTCTTTAAAAAGTCCTGCATGATTTAATTTGGAAATGGGGCAAAGAGTGAGGCCTTTGGAAAGGACTGATATTTCTGTGGGACTAAGCATTATGGAGGAAAGGTTCATGACTATGGTGTGGGTCTGTTTAGGTTCTGGGTTCTGTATGGCGGTGTGAGGAAGTTTTTGAGGGTGGGGTAAGTGTAGTAGGTCTGTGACACAGTGTTTGTCAGCTGTGAGGGGACATGGAGGAGGTTGGGAATGTGTTGTAGAGGTAATGAACAGTGGTTCTCTGAGGCAGGAATAGGAAGTGAGCAGGATGGAAAGCTTTTTGAGGTGACGTTCTGCATGTTGCTCGAGATTACATAGAAGGAGAATTTTGCGGATGGAGAGAGGATTGGGATTGGTTGATATGGTTGTGCAGGACTATGTTGGTGAGGGCTAAGGATTGGCATAATCTGAACAAGTGGAGGTCATCGTGAAAGGAGGGGTGGCAACCAGAGATGGGCAATTTGATGATAAGGCCATTAGAGGGGATTTGATGAGACAAGACAAGCAACAATGCAGGAGCAGTGTGTGGGACTGTGATCTGGCCAGGGATAAGGAAACTTTTCTGTATTGTTACAGATGGAAGGAGCAAGGATCCATGGTGGTGCAAAAACTGCAAAAAATTGCATAAAAAATTAGAATTACGTCCAAAAAAATTATGCACAAATACACCCAAATGCATTTGAAAAAGACGAAATAGATGCACAAGTGGAAAAAATGATGATAGCAGAAGGCGAAATATCACTAAAATTGGGGAGAAGTCAGAGTGATCAAAGTAGAGAATAACATATAATTAATATGTGTATATTACTGTTGGTGGCAGGTTTGAGGGTGGAAACGCATTGAAATTACAGGAACTGATGCAGGGAGAGTGATAAGTTTGCAAGTATAGGATTGATTATATTGGCAGAAGTAATGTGGGACATAAGATGCTGGACCAACAACCAGCGAGGTCATGAGGCCATCTGTTGCGCATGGCCAAGACGGTTGATACAGTATGGTTTGTAAGTAGACCATGCAGTGAAGTTTGTAAGGCAACAAGAGAAACACAGGAAAGAAAAGAAAGAAAGATGGACATTGAGTATAGTGATGCAAAGGAAAGTAGTAACAAGGGAAAATGGCATGGGGTTAGGATCGAAGAAAAGCCGTCAGGCAAAAATTAGACAACGGAAGATCCAGGATGGAATGTAACAATTTATTGATTATATTTCTTGTCTTCTGAAAACTTCTTCTTCTGTTAATTTCACGAAAAAATGACTGTAGAATTCTTTTCCTCCATTTCAATTGTAGATGCAGTGAGCTGACTCCAGGGAAGACCACTGCCTCTCAAGATGATATGAAATATGAATGAATTCTTCTTAACTTGTTTCTATCCCAGTTTGATAAAAATACTTAATAATAGTATTAACTCTTCTCTTATTAAGAAACACATATGATACAAAAGACTTGTAGCCCATCATACTACAAGCAGTACAGCATAACAAAGCTGCTACATACAATAGAGTGAAACAAAAGTCATTTACAAAAAAGTGAATGATGTTTTATTGGTCATTTGTCTGTGTGTTCATAACTAATGTCTTTGCCAATCCTTATAGTCAGTCTTTGATTATATCATTATCACTGTTTCATTTTTTAATAAATTTTAACTTCACCATGTCCAGGGGAACTTTCACAATGTACCTGCATAACTGAGGAAGCTTAAAAAGGAAGGGAGGCCCGTCAGATCCCATGATGAGAGGGGAGCACCTGTTGTAAAGATTAAAGATGTCTCAGATCTAAGTGAGCTGCCCTTCCTTTTTAGATTTCCTTAATCCAAAGACCTCTCATCCTTGAGAAAGAAAGTAGGATAGTATATGGACTTTTATATGTGCCTATTGAGAGTCTGGACTTTTTTGTCAAGACAAGTACTGACCAGAAATTCTGTCTCTTAATAAGTAGTCTGCAGTGTATATTACCTCTCCCATTTCTTGTTTTCTTTGTTTGTTCCATCCCATATTACATTTCTGTCCACTCTTATGCCTCATTTCAGTTTCTTTTGTTTTTGTTGTTACATGCCACTACAGTTCCTAACCACTGTACTGCTCTATTCTCTTTCTCTCTATATTTATTTAACTCTTATTTTCATCCACTTGTTGTCTCTTGCATATTGCTTTGCTTCTGATCACACTCTTATTTGAGACAGTCTCATTCATGTACTGTCATTAGTACATTATTAATGTATCTCTAATGTAAATTTTGCTTGTTATATCTTAAATCATTTATGTTGTTCCTTATCATCTTCTGCCTGATCTCTGGTGCCTCCTTTTTTATTGTGATTCTGATGAACTTAGTAATTCATTTATAATTTGTACTACAGTTTTATTTCCATTTCTCTTTCGTTCCTTTTGGCTGTATTTAAAAAAATATTTTCTGTTAAAAGTTCGAAAGATTTTACATTAATCATCCTTTTTTTCTGTTAGAAAGAGTATACGTGTATTTGCTAACTTTAATTTCTAGTCTCAGTCTGGTTATGTATGTTTCACATAAATAATTGTTAACACAGGTGCATTTCAACCAAGTGAACATTTGGGGAGGTCCTGGAGAGGAACATTATTTGGCTATACACAATGGAGAAAGCATTGATTCCCCAGAGATTGTGCATTTGACACCAGGTACAACCACTGCAACAGATATAATTTCAGAAACCAACCATCTCTGGCTTGAGTACCACACGGGTCCAAACCCTTCTGGCTCTGGTTTCAGCATACACATGTCTCCAGTGATTTCAGGTTGGTCATTTTTTTAAAAGTCATATGATGAATCCTTCATTCACTGCTGCAAGTTCATTTTAGAGATTCCTTAGTGCATAAATGTGGGTCTTTTTTCTGTCTACCTGTGCTTACATGTCTAATATACACTGTCATGCCCAAAACATCTCAATAATATAAGTAGAAACTTGTGTGTGTGTGTGTGTGTGTGTGTGTGTGTGTGTGTGTGTGTGTGTGTGTGTGTGTGTGTGTGTCAATCAAACGTATTTTAATCTGTCTCGCGTGTGAAGTATTTATTTGGCTCTATTCAAAAACATATTAGCAAAGCCAGCCCTTAATTAATTCCAAAATAATTGCCAGGTTTGTCAAAAGCATTGTTTGCTTAATTATATCTGTTAATTTCATTATTGAAACAAATAATTTGCCCTAACCTTTATGATGGAATGAACTATTAAAAAGGAGGAATTTTTTAATGTATTCAGTTAACTGAATGAGTTTTTTAAATTGTAATTTCTGTAACTTAAACACCAAACAGTGTATAGTTTGAGTTCCTATTATTGTGAGGATATATGAAGGCCCCATGTTTGGTCCTGAAACAGTCAGTCCACAGCCAATTTTCAGAGGGAAATTGTGTGCTGTTTCAAGTAACAACAATGCATCACCCTAACAGTGGAATTAGTATAACACAAATAGGTCGTGGGTTAAAAAAATGACAGTGTCCTTTCAGTTTATTTGAGAAATAGTGTCACACATACCTTATTATTCTATAAGAACTGTGAACTGTGTGATTAGGTATTTACTGCTCATAGATGTACAACAGTGAACTATTGTAGCAGTATGCTGATGTTTGCTCGCAACCTATTAATGAGGCTTAACATTTACCAATAATAAACTGACCATATAACTTTGCAATACGGGAGGGGGGGGGGGGGGGGGGGGGTGGTCGAGCAATGAAAGTTGAAAGTAAAGAACTGTGAAATGCACCTGTGTGCAACTGTTGGCTACTTCATTTACAGTAGTCACGATTGAACTTCCATCCCCCATTTTTCAGCCAGTATAACAATTCAGTATGTTGACACTGAGGACTATCGAAGAAATAAATCAGGCAAATGTTGCAAGGTACTGGTGTTGCCATATTGAGGCTGATGTTAACATCTAGGAAGGTGGTTATCTGGTTTGAGTAGTATCATGTGAAGCAAATGGGGGAGAAAATGTCTTATCCCATGAGTAAAGTTATTTACGATCTACTCATATTCCATAAGTCACTTCATTGTTCGTACAGGCAGTGTATGATTTTGGACAGGGTGCTTGTATCCAGTACCAACACCATTTGTAGTAATGGTGACAGTCCATCATTTGTTCATTTTGACATAATATCTTTGATGACACCTTTTGAACTCAGTGTATCTCATCAGATGAAAAGTGATGTGGACTAAAGTATGTGCAATTTCAGTTACTCATATGATATCCTGATAGCACAACCCAAAGACCGATTTGTGTAAAATTTAGTAGGTAGCATTGAGGAGAGTACATTCTGTGACTGTCAAAATATGGTGTGTTGTTGGGGGCAATGCCATTCCTCATTGGACAACTGCAGGATGGGGCAGAAGTCATGATAGGAAATGTTCAATGTTATTGTACTGAAACAGGAAGAACATGAAAGGCATGCATAAACATTAAATGATTCCTTGGCTCTAACAGAAATTATATTTAACAGAAGAAGATACACGTAACAATGGAATAACCCAGGAACAAATGTTATTACATACTTCTTACATATGTCAAGCTCTCTTTGTACGCTTACCATCATTATTGGCACAGAGTTGGATGTTGGTGAAGGTTGTCTTTCGCCCAGATATAAAGATATTGAGACTGGAAGCCAAGATACACGGCACATTCATATGTAATCATAATATTTTGGTGAGCTGCTTAGTTTTGGAAAAGCTGCAAGTAACTGTTTGCACAAATCTTTTTGTTTATTCATATCATGATCACTTAATTCATTGATCTTGTGAGGTCAAAATGAATGGGAACTTTCCTTCTTCATTGAATGACACATGGAGCTTCTGAAAATATTCATCTATGCTGACTGCTTCCTTGTCACTTTTGCTGGTGAATGAAGCAGTGATGCATTTAAGCAGTCAGTGACTTCATTTTCATTTGCTTGGGTCTTTCACTGTGAGTACATCTGTCACAGACCTAGTTGCAAAGACCTTTCTTCCCAGTTTCCAACGATTAGCCTTCCTTGGGTCTTCTTTCTTGAAACAAATTAAAATCTTTTTTCCCAATTTCATTGCATATTTCACTTGTTTGGTCTTTTTCATGCACCCATATGCTAAAAAGATGGACTTTTTCCATTGTGAATCTTCTTGTATCCACCATATTAACTCAACTATTTATGACAGTATCAGCCTGGCAGCAGAACAGAGCATGATCCCATTACATAGCATTCGTCAGAACCAGAAGCAAAACAACATGATCACATCCCATATTTTTATGGAGTGACACCTGCATTCCTATAATTTGAGTGATCTCTATGAGATGACAGACAGACAGGAACATTATTTTCAAGCCAGAATACATTTCCAGATCCATTTAACCTTGAAACGATATGTTACATTATTTGAATACTTCCTGATTGTGATTTTTTGCACTCTCTGTATATCTATGTATATTATAAAAATGTTTATATGTTCCACCTTTTCTGCTAAACCACTGGATCAATTTCAGCCAGCCTTAATACACACATCACTTACTATCTGAAAAGGAGGTGGAGGTAAGAACGCTTACCTCCCATGGGGGACAGGTTTTCAGGTGAAAAAATAATTATTCCTTGCTGAGAAATATGGAGGGAACTGTCTGTCTGATTCGATTTCTTGCATGACCAGTGTTTTGTGCAGTTAGTATTGGAATGCAAGGCATACAGCATAGAGTGGATCCCCATGGCTGTGCAGAGACTGGGAGGAAGAGGAGTTGGATATTGAGAGGAGGAGCAAAAAGATGGACAGATAGGGGGGTGGATGAGATGGACAGAGAAAGGGCGTAGGAGGTGGTGAAGAAGGGTAGAGGATGATGGATAGAGAGAGTGGGATGGATAGAGAAAAAGAGTAGGAGGTGGACAGAAAGGGGTGAGAAGGAGATGGACAGAGAGAGGGGGAGGAGTTGAAGAGAGAGGAGGAGGAGGTGGACAGAGAGACAGGTGAGGAGTGGGAGATGCAGGAAGTAGGTGGAGGGTGTAGAGTGGTAGCAGGTAGGCGAAAAAGAAGAGGGGGAGAAGGTGCTAAACAGAGAGAGCAAGAGGAAGATATGGACTGTGAGAGGGGATGGGGGAGATGGACAAAGAGAGGTGGAGGAGGAGACAAAGAGACAAAGAGAGTGGGGAAGAGTAAATGGAGATATAGAGGTGGGAGAAGGAGATGGACAGAGAGATGGGGAGATAAAGAGATAGTCATAGTCAGGGAAGAAGTGGATGTGTACAGTACATGTCTCATTCATGTATGCGGGTGAACCCACGGGGAATGGGCTATCCTTATAAGTATAAAACAGCATTTCCTCTTGACCACTGCATTGATTTCAACCAGTACTGGTAAACGCACTGCTTGCTACATGAGAATCATCTCTGTGGGGGTTATAACCTCCTAGCTCCCATAGGTATGACAAAAAGGGTTTTCTAATATTGACATGCACACTGTGTGGCAAGACAGACATGTTGTGCCAGACAGAATGCATGTCAGGAGTGGAAAACCAGGTTTTTCCCATGGCCAAGGAAGTTAGGAGGCTCTAAACGAACAGAACTGATTCTCATTTCGAGGAAGATGGAGGATATGGGTAGAGAGAGGAGTAAAGTAGGGATGGATAATAAGAGGCAGAGGAGGAGATGTGCAGAGATAGGAGGGAGAAGGGCATGGTCAGTGGTAGGGGGCAGGTGAAGGGTGTAGAGGCATAGTGGGCAGGTGAAAAGGAAAATGTGGAGAAGGAGATGAACAAGAAAGGGGGATGAGGAATAGGCAGAGGGAGGGGGAGAAACGTAATTATCTGAGAGAACAGGCAGAGGAGATGGACAAAGAGAAGGGGGTGGAGAAAGTCAAGAGATAGAGAGAGAGTGGGGAGAAAGAGATGGAGAAATATAGACAGGGATAAAGTGGAAAGAGAGATTTGGAGGGGGACAGAAAGATGTGGACACAGAGAGTGGGGAGGATGAGATGTGTACAATATATGTGTTGAACATTTTTACAGGCAAAGTATGCAACTGTTGAGGAATTGACCCCCCAGATTAGTCGAGGGTCTACCAAAGGTATCTCCTTAACAACCATTCAGCAAATGTTGCTGCATATGGGCCTCCACAGCAGGTGCCTGGTTAATGCTGCCATGCTGACTACTGTTCATGGGCAACAAAGGCTGGAATTTGCCCACCAGACTTCTACTGGGTGGTGATAGGTGGCCTTCTAACATGAATCATGTCATATGCTCCTTTGGAGAGATGGTCGTTGGTGTGCATTGCATGAAATATCTGAAAGCACCCTGCAACAATCATTGGAAGGGTCCAGGCCAAAGGAGGGAGTGTTATGGTCTGGGGAGTGTTTTTAGGCATTCCCTGTATGTGCATGATTTGGAGAGCACCAGGAGAAGTTTACTATACTCTTAGCCATCAAATTAACTAGATTTAAGCCCAGTCAAGAATGTGTGGGGCCACCTCGATCAAGCTGTTCGTGCCATGCATCATCAACCAGGTAATCTACCACAACTTTCCACAACACTGGAATTTGCATGACAGACACTACCTTCCAGAACCTCACTCATTCTCTCCCTGCATGTCTGCACTGTAAAAGGTGGTTATTCAGGCCTTTGACAGGTGGTCACGTTGATGTGAATGGACTGCATATGTATGTATGTTTCTCTTCTCTTAAACCATTCATGGTACACATATCACTTATTGTCTGGAAAAAAGCACTGGGGGGAAGAACCATCTGCCTTGTATTGGGGTGTGGGTGCAAATGAGGTAACATAGGAGATGGACAGAGAGATGTTGAGGGATGGGGGATGGAAAGGGAGAGGCAGAAGGAGATGGATAGGGAGGAGGAGATGGCCAGGGAGAGAGGGGAGGAGGTGTAGGAGACATGTGAAAGGTGAGTTGTAGACAAGTGGAAAAGAAAGAGGGTTTGAGGAGGGACATGGAAGAGGGAAAGAGGGAGAGGCTGTGAACCGGAAGAGGGAAAGCCTGTGGGGAGGCCGGTGGAAGAGGTACACAATGTGGAGTGGCAGGTGGAAAAGAGCTACAGTGTGTGAGGAGGCAGGTGAAAGAGAATCAGGTGTGAGGAGGCAGTTGGTGGAGGGACAGAGTGTGAGAAGTCATGATAAAAGGGACAGGGTGTGGTGAAGCAGTAGATTAGAGAAGATATTTAAATTTTTCTGGATTATTTCTATAAAACCATAACTAACTTCTACCATCACTGACTTAATTGACTTGGAATACTTTCAAAGAACGAAGTGCATTTTGCCTTTTATTTGTACTGTCTAGGGGGTAAACAAGGTCACGAAGATGAGCAATGTATTTAATCAACATTCTCATCAGTTTGTTTCAGGAACAAAGCCCATGCCACATGGCTGAATACTGCAGATAAATTTAACACCCTGCCAGGAGTTGTGTGCTGGTAAAACAGCAAAGATTCAGATATATATATATGTGAGGTGTGATCAAAAAGTAACAGAAATTTTTGTTTTTCTTAAAGAATCGTTGTGTATTTGTCAACATAAACTCAGTCCTCTTCAAAGTAATCCCCCTCAGATGTAAGACACCTGTGCCACCACTTTTTACAATCGTGGAAGCACTTCTGGAACTTACTTTTCATCATGGTGTTCAGCTTGCAATCTACCCCCTACTTCCTTGTTGCATCTACTGTCTACAATGAGCCGAGTCTTTTCTAGTGACTTGACAGGAGTGAGATTACAATAAATTTTCAGTTAATTTATCTTTTCTTGTCGAGTTGGCTCCAGTTCTTCTTGTCTAGGGGTCTGATTCTTGAAGCTGAAATTCTCAAGTTCTAGGTCCTCATGGTTAAATTGACCTAAAGAATTTTGAAGATTATTGTTGCAGCCTTTGTTGTTTTTATGTTAATTTATTTTGTCACATTTTAGTTTGTCACACAGTCTTCAATTTTCACATTAACAAAGCTGAAATTACATTGTTCGTCCAAAATACAAAAATACATCTGATCACATCAGAGGCATGTGTACCATCCCCAGTAGAAATATTACAAAACTTGAAAGTGATATTTGGGGGAAAAAAATTATTGAATTATACCTGAACATAACCGCTCAGGTGATATATAATTTTCTCTTATGTGTATTATTATTATTATTATTATTATTATTATTATTATCATATAAAATTCTGTGCATTATTTTTGAGTGCACTCTGACAATAATGGACCACATACATGGAAAAGGAACCATCTTTTGTCATCTTTTATCCATTATCACTCTCTCTCTTGTCTTCAATGCAAGTAATCAGACATCATTGTGAGTACTGTTGAATGTAAGCATAATTGTTCTTGTAATCAGATAATATATTAGTTTCATGCTATTATTCACTTTTAATTGTAAGAGGTGAGCCCTATCTCGTGTCTGCTTCCTTTGAATATCAGTAATTTAAGTTATTTTCTGCACAACAATTGCAGCTGCCATTGCAGCCACAGCCGACATTACGAAGCAATTTTAATTTCTGAAATTAGCAGAAGCGAATTATTCACTCACTTCAATTATAATACAAATTTTTTCCACAGCCGTCAGCTGCTGCAATGGAAGACATAGCTTTAAGATTTTTATTTTCAGTTTCACATATGAGATCCAGAGCCAGACTCAGACAACAATGCATCACGGAAGAAAATGGTAAGAAATTATTCTCTTGCACATGTGTGGGCAAATGCAAATAATAATCAGAGATTTCATGTTCGAGCAGAAACGTTTAGACAAGGCAAGAACCTAAAAAAGTTTATTTCATTTTTTAACATACATGTAACATTTTAAAAGACGAGTGGGACTTACAATTATTAATATGATTAATTATTTTGCTAAGGACTAACTTTCAGTGAACAAACTGTCTTACAAAAAGCAATTTAATTCAAATCAAGGAAAAAATCTAAATTAAGCAAATAACCAGATTAGCAAATTAATTTTGAGAAAAGCCCACCATGTAATAACAACATTCATATAAAAAGAAAGAAAAATATTTTATATTATCATAAATCACATGAGACTTGCCTACTCCTATTTCACTCCATGGTAATAACAATATTTCAAAGGGTTTACATTTCTCTTGACAAATGAATTTCTATTAGTTTCAATTATTATAATAATAAACAGTACTAGATTGCATAATTAATAATAGAAATTTTAAGTGTGTCAAATAATTCATAATTTCAAATGTTTCTAAAAAACAAATAATTTTAACTGTACAGCCGGAACTAGTACTTATCGATTGTAACATCCAGAAAGGATAATTCCTATTCATAAATTTTAGCTTGAACTATTGTGTCTAAAACTAAATGAAATTTTCAGAGAAACAGCTGAGATAATACTGACCTGTCCAAAATTCAAGAAATATTACTGGTATCAACTACTACTATTGAGGAAAAGTAATGTTAGAGTAGGAGGTCCTGTTACAAGGTCCTTCTGTCATTCTGTTTTTTTATGTTTTTGTGTGGAAGTAAAATGACATTCTTTCATGGTTCTCTTCAGCTTCATCTTCTGTCAGTCACCCAATCGCCATAACATCCTAGTACATCCCTATGCCACTCTCAGTCTAAATCATTTGCCACAGACATTATATCCCTGTGGGTGACCAGGTGCAAGACATGCTAAATCCACCCACCCAGCACTTCCTATTCTAGTCCTGCCACAGACATATCTTGCCCCAACAAGGGCTGAGCTACCTGTGAAAGCAGCCATGTTATATAATAGCTGTGCTACAGTAATTGAACAGGTTTTTTATATTTGTTTTACTACCAACCATCTGCCCACCAGAATGAATGGCCACTGCCGACCTGTGGCCAAGACCAAAGTAAGCCATCATGTTGCACAACATGCAGCTGAACATAACATGCTTGATTTCAATGGCAGCTTTGCAAACCAAGCCATCTGGATGCTCCCCTCCATCATCAGATTTTCTGAACTGCACAGATGGGAACTATTCTTGCAGCACGTTCCTGGCACACGAATCTATCCCAGCCTCAGCCAATGGTAACCTAATGTCCTCACACCCACCACCCAACATTTTATGTCTCCCTCTGTCCTATCATCTCCTCCCTTTTCATGTCCGCTCACCATCATTGTGTGCCACCCTCTGCCAGTGCAACCACCTGTCCTTTCCCCTTCCCTGTTCCTCTCCTTTTCCGCTCCCTGTTTTTTTCCCCCCTGCACCCCACCTCCTGAAGCTGCTCCTCTCTACCTGGTTCCTTGATGCCTCACAAGACAGCGCTCTCCTTACCCTCCCCCTCCCCCCCCCCCCCTTTCCCAAATCCATATCCTACTATTCCTCAATGCTTCGCTGTCCCTTTCCAGATTTGTGTGTGTGTGTGTGTGTGTGTGTGTCTGTGTGTGTGTGTGTGTGTGTGTGTGTGTGTGTGTGTGTGTGTGTGTGTGTGTGTGATAGTCACATTCCAGGCAGAGCTGCCAGTGGTAGTGGTCATGTGTGCTTTGGGTGTGCTTGCCTGTACAAATGTGTGGGGTGTTTTCTCTGCTGAAGATGCTTTTCATTGTGCCCTTCTGTAACTCAATGGGTCATCTTGAGTAGCAGTCTATTGTTTTCCTAATAATGTTGAGATTCCAACTTAGAGTTTCCATTGTTTGATTTTGTCAGTGTTCACACTAATTGTGTTAAATTTTTCCTTGTCTGCTGTGGACTTCTCCATATCTACAAGTTATCTTGTGCTGTAATCTGTAATGTTTTCTTAATGCTCATCTTTCTACTAAAGAATAGTAAACACTTCTTAATAAAAAAAAAAGAAAAGAAGAGAATTTGATCATGTGGGATTCATGGCTGGGAGGACCCATCTGGAGAAGTTTGGTGTCTGGGTTGCAAGTTTTATTTCAGCCAACACCACATTGGGCAACTTGTGCACTGGTGATGATGATGAAATGATGATGAGGACAACACAACACACAGTGCACTAGTGGAGAATTTCTCCAACCTGGCTGGGAATCGAGCTGAGGCCTGCTGCATGGTAGGCAAAGATGTTACCACTCAGCTAAGCAGACAGACACTTTTTAATAAATACTGAGGTACTGATCCTTCCTTTACAACTGGGAATCTCTTCCTATATACTATGTGAACATACATAAATTTGACATTTACTCTGTAAAATGATCACCTCGTACAGCTCAGTACAAAATCTGGTAGATAATCTTCAACTATTCTCCGTGATGTCATTCCAATTGTCATGGTATGAACTGTTCCGTGGCATGCTTTGCTTCTCCAAGGTGGAACATCATAGTATGAAATTATTCTTCAGCCAGCAAATACTGGTACACATAGCAAAACAGCTGTCATCGTTCCTGTTTGGAGAAGCCTTTGTCCATCTGGGCCAGTATACATGCACAAAATAGTAAAACTCCCAAACAATTAACTATCCTAAACCAATAAACTAATAAAAATTACTTTCATTGTGATGACTATCATCCTTGTGTGAGGCAGAAACAAACCTCGTTATCAAAAGTGATAGGTTACACTAAAACATGTTTCATTGGTAGAGTGTATGTTCCACTTTTTCACAATTTTGTGCTACAAATATACAGTTGCAGAAGTTGTTTTCTCAACTGTATATCTGTATTTTATATAAGTACAGGAAAACGTCATTATACATGACAGATACAATCTATCTAATCACCGCACATATTGAATACTTGTAAATAAAGAGTCATTTTATATTTAAAATATGGGGTTAAGTTCTCATTTACTCACATATTAAGTACAAAATAACAGAGTTTCTCAGTATTTTTACTAAAAATAACCATTATTGTCTTTATGAAATACATTTTAATGATAAATTCATACAGTTAAAAATATAACACCGAAACACAGAATAATTATAATTCCACCTCCAATGAACTCCCAGCCTGCTCTTGTCACAACCTTTTAGTGCTCTAGGATTTTACAAGTGGTAGATAATAAGGGGTTTTAAATTCACAATCCCCTGCAGCATATTGTCCAAAAAGAAGTGTGCATTGGTCCTTGGCAGTTTTAAATCCTGGTGCTGTTTTATCTTCAGTAGAAACAAACATGTGGTTAGGCATTTGTTTCCAAAATAAGCTCATTTTACGAAGGTTGAAAACCTGCTTCACAGTATAGCCTTTTTCTGTCAAAATTTCTTTGAACTTATTTTTAAATTCCCCACTTCTAACTTCATCTGCCCCAACTATCTCTCCCATGATTTTAATATTGTGAAAGTGAAAACATTGCTCAAAGTAGTCTGGCTAACCTGAGCTAGCCGAGGAAGGTGCTGGATCATCCTCTTCTTGTGTTAAATCTGCATACAGTCTCTTAGTTTTATCTTGAATAACAGCTCCAGAGAGAGCCATATGCTGTTCGCTATGGTGCTCCATCTAATGGCTTAGCATTCTTTCCATTCTTTTCATTGCTTTCAAGTGAGATTTGGTCAGTCTATCATACTTAAGTCAGTAGGACAGTGAGCTGTTTTTCAAAACAATTCTGCATTGTCACAAACAGTTCTCACAGTAGATTTGTGAAGTTTAAACCCCAGTGAATGTCATCAATACCCTCATCTTTCTTATATTGATCCAAAGTTTTCCCTTTGTTTCTAATGAATATGAGCTTCGTACATACTTTGTCCCCTTGACATGCACAATTTTGTTCCTATAACCCAGAATTTAAATACAGAACCTGTCAAATGCAGCTTCACAGCTCAACTGACCTGAACTGACAATTTACACAGTGACAAACATGATGGAAGATGTGCATTGACATGCACTAATGCATTACTCCTTCCTCATGTTGTTAACAGGTGGCAGCACTGGATTTAAAACTAAAACCATTTATATGTAAAACATGGATAATGAATTCAACTGTTATGTCATCTGCCTGTAAATTTCTTTTTTTGAAATGGTTCTCTAACTTTCTCCAGTCTAGCAATGTCATTTTTGTATGGCCCCATTGTGTGTCTTTGCTTCCTACATGGCATAATTCTTTCACATTTTGTTGCTTGCACAAAAGTAAATTTAAAGTTAATGTTTCACTATCTCATAATTGTGTATACTCTTTCTCCATGCAGCATAAGTATTTTGTATATTTTCTTTTGTTGTATGGAAGAGGCCCCCGTATTCATTCTGATGTTGCTTCTTTGTACTTTAATACATTGCTACATGATGTATGCTGTGAATATTCAAATTTTCCACTCTAAATAGTATTACACAAAGTTTTGGGGTTGCAGCAGAATTACATCAACTTCTTGCCATGATATTTCAGGTGACAACCTTTCAGCCATCTTTTTGTGAGTGTTATGCACTGTAAATTGCTAGTGCAAACACAACTTTATACAAGAATTGGCATGGAGATGCATGCGCAAAGACAATCACTGCATAACTGAGCTCTGCCAAGCTTCTTGCCCTCTTCAAGTACTGCTCCATCTACGGCACGAAGGTGCATGCATAGTGGTGATATTACATGTGTGCGCTATGTCGGAATGCACATGTGGAGTTGAAATTCAGATTTCAAAATTAACTGTTGCTATATGTGTCATTGTTCATTAAGTGTTTTCATTGTGAATAAATTAAAGAAATCATTGGTCCCACACTTAAGGAAGTTGGAAACTTTTTTATAGAAGACTTTGAGGGGAAGGCCTTGACTCGGCAGAACATAAACCATAGGTCTTCTGGCAATAAATATATGAAACTTTCATGGTGTGGCCCCATGGAGAAGAAGAACTGTCATGCTTTTTGCATGATAAGACTTGTGCTCTTTTTCATTTGGCAAAGGACAATCTGGAATTGCAGAAGGCTGGAATCTACAGAATACCTTGCCAGTTTGGCAAAGCCTGCATCGGTCAGACAACGTGCATAATGCATGAAAGGTGCACTGCACACAATTGTCACTTTGCCTTTCACAGCCCAGTTAGTCTGCCACACCCAAGCATTGTATCTTCACAGGGCATTCCATGGATTATTCTGTCACAGAAATGTTGGCCTTAATGAGATCGTTCTGGGATTCAATTATTAAGGAATTGGTGGAAATATATTTAGTGAAATATCTTATTAATTGTTATGGTAACTTTCAACAGGTTAAGGCATGGGACCTGGTGAATTATTTAACTTGATCAGAAAGAAAATTTTTTATGACCAGTGATACATCTACTGACAGTTAATTTTACTAATTTTGATATCTGTAATTTAACTCCATTAATGTGCATTCTGACAGAGAGTGCATATGTAGTATCACCATTACACATGCATCGGCATACCATTGATTGAGCAATATTTGAAGAGGGTGCAAAAGTTGACAAGAGTCACTCCGGTAACAGCTGCCTTTGTGCATGCAGCTCCATGCCAATTCTTTGTATAAAGTTAGTAATTGGAATTAGCAATCTCCAGTGCCAAACAATCACTGTCTGAAGATGGCTAAATGGTTCTCAGTTGAAATATCTTAGAAAGAAGTCGATGAAATCCAGCTACAATCCCAAAACTTCAAGGAATGATGTATACTGCTGGAAATGTATGTGATTCTGTGTATTTCCTTTTTTCGTCGGTGTCCCAGATCATTCACCAGATTTTAAAAGCTTTTTCTTGTTTACTAAATATATGGCCATTTCTCTTGCCTTAATTATTTTCTCCTGAACTTTACTTCATTCATCTTATATTTTTAAAAAATGGCTCTGAGCACTATGGGACTTAACATCTACTTCATTCGTCTTGTATTTTTAAAAAATGGCTCTGAGCACTATGGGACTTAACTTCTGAGGTCATCAGTCCCCTAGAACTTAGAACTACTTAAACCTAACTAATCTAAGGACCTCACACACATCCATGCACGAGGCAGGATTCGAACCTGCGACCGTAGCGGTCACGCGGTTCCAGACTGTAGCGCCTAGAACCACTAGGCCACACCAGCTGGCTTTTTATTTAAATACCTGCTTTTTCTCCACATGCTAATCACTGATTTTGGACTGGTCACCTTTCTTCTTAATATATATGTATACCCATTTCCCTTTTTTATACATGCTTTTTAATTTTGATCTAATGTTGATTTCTATTACTTTATAAACCAAAGCTGCCTCTGTACAGTGGTATGCTTTGCAGTTCACTTCTGTACAATGCCACACTCCAGATGAATACTTTCAGAAAAGACTTAGTAAATCTTAAATTATATTCAGTATTAACAAATTTCTTTTTGTCTGAATTGCTTTTCTTGCTTTTGCCAGTCTGTATTTTCCACTTCTCTACTTTGGTGACCATTGTCACTCATTTTACTCCTCAGTTAGTAAACTCCTATACTACTTTTCATGTCCCATATTTTAATGTAATTTCCCTCAGCATTGTCTGATTTAGCTCTGTTTCATTCCATTACACTTGGTTCACTATTTTAATATTCAACTTATAACCTCTTCTCAAGACACTTTCTATTCTTTTCGATTGATTTTCCAAGACCATCTACATCTCTGACAGAATTACAGTGTTATCTGCAAACCTCAAACTTTCAAGTTCTTCTCTGTGAACTTCAGTGCCCTTTCCAAGTAACCCTTCTGTTTCCATTACTGCTTATTCCGAGCACAGGTTCAGTAAGAGAGGGATGGGGTATAGCCCTATCTCTCTCCCAACTCAACTATTGTTTTCTTTCAGTGTCCTTTGAGTCTTACATCTGCAATATTGTTTTTCTGGAAGTTGTAGATACCTTTTCACTCTCTCTGTTTTATCTCTTCTACCTTCAGAATTTCAAAGAATGTATTACAATTATCAAGGTTGAAAGCTCTCTTAAAATATACAAATGTTTTGAATGTAAGTTTTATTTATTCAGGAAATCTAAAATAAATCATAGGGTCAGTACTGCCTCACATGTCACCATAACAAAAATTTGTCTTCCCTGGGGTTATCTTCTAACAGGTTTTCCATTTTCTGTAAACATTTGTGTCAGTATACGGCAGCCTTGACTTACTAAATTGATACTGCTGTAATAGTGACAATGTCGGACCTTTCCGTCCTTTTAATTAGTATTATTACATTCTTTTTGTAGACTGAGGGTATTTCACTTGTTTTATGTACCCTGTCTACTAGATGGAGCAGGTATGTCATGGTTGGTTTTGCCAAGTTTATTAATAATTGTGAATGAATGTTGTCTATTCCAGATGCCCTGCTTTGGCTTAGGTCTGTCAGTGCTTTGTCAAATGCTTCTCACAATATCATATGTCCTATGTCATCTTCATCTACTTCCTCTTGCCTTGCCTAATATTGTTCACAAGTTGATTTCTTTTGTATAGCCTGTCTATATGTTCCTCCATCTATTTGTCTTGTTTTGTCTTCTTTGCCTAATGTTGTGAGGGCTTGCCATCTGAGCTCTTGACATTTATTTTTTCCAAAGCTTTCCTTAATTTCCTTCTAAGCAGCATCTATCATTCCCATAGTCATGCATGCTTTGACTGCTTTGTATTTCTGTGGTTACTGTTTTACTGTCTTGCTCTTTCTGTTGTTATCATCTGTATTCACTTTTTCCTGCTTGATTTGATGAATTTTTATTACATTTTCTTCATTTGTCATTTAAATTCAGTGTCCTATTTGTTGCCCAAGGATCTATATTTGGACTTCTCTTTTTGCCCTTTGATTATCTGCTGATTTCAGGGCTTCAACTGTCAAAGCTACTCATTCATCTCTGATTGGAAGCCCTCATGAATTGAACTAACAAAAGAGATAGAGAAGGTTCATGTAGGAGCTGCACAGTTCGCATGTATTAAGTCATGTGTCAGGTTTCACAGAAATTTAGATGCCTAAATTCCAACATATTACATCTTTGCACCTACATCTTGTGTCTATCAACCATGATGATAAAATTAGAAAAGTTTGAGGTTGTATGGTGATTCCCCCATTGATAAAATATGTCATGAGAAGAAAATGAACTGATACATTTATGTACACACACCTATGCCAAAATGGTGTAAAGGGCAGTAATTTAGGTCAATTTCACAATTATTTTTGTAGCTGTAGTGTTGTGTTAACTAGTGTAATGTAAACAATCATACTCCTGTGTCAGCTTGTGTATATTGGTTGAGGTTTCTTTATAAATGTTTAAGTATTTGTTATTAACTGAAAAAATCTCACTCTGAAAATTTCAGGCTGTGGTGGAGTCCTACATGATCACAATCAAGAACTATTGTCTCCCAACTATCCAAAACAGTACCCAAGCAATAGTGAATGTGACTGGGATATTCGTATTCCTGATGGGTACCATGTGAATCTTATTTTTATTGAACGCTTTCAGTTAGAAAACAGCACCAACTGCCAGAAGGACTATGTAGAGGTTAGTAAAGTTGAGTCTTTTGCATCACTTTTTTTTTAACTTTTGAAGAAACAGATCTAGACTTCCGTGCCAAGACAAAAACATTTGGGACCCACCGAAAAAGTAAAATGTGTATGAGAGCAAAACCATTAAAATCTGTAACTTGACTGGTTGTACAATCTTTGTATGATAATTTTAGCTCTTGTATGTTATCAAGAAGTTAAATCTTAAAGGCAGTCTCTCTGTTCTGTTTGTAGTTTACATGACACAGCAGACAAAGAGGCAATTATTTATTCTGTATAATGTTTTAAGTTCATTTTTTGTTAGCTAACCTTGCTGTTAGTAAAGATATTCTTGTGTCATTACGTTTGAGGTCCAAAACCCACCTGGCCTCAGCCTTCACTAGTATGTGTTCTTCAGCTGCCTCTATCCCCTGGTCCCGCCCTAGCATCACACATGCCCCCTATACCCCAGCATAACTACATAGTCCTTTCCCCTTCTCTGCTTCTGTTCTCATCCACCGGCTCCCCTCCTCTTGCTCCCTCCCCCTTCCAGCACAACCTCACAATGCTGTATCAAGCAGCCCACAAACCAGTCACCACCACATCCCTGCACACTTCCACAAGTGACACTTCAACATATCCCCCCTCCGCTGCTCTGCTATCCCACCATCTCCCCACCACAAACCTCATCCGTAGTCCCACTACCCATCTGAGCCGAGATCACTGTTCACTTTGCAGCTCGTGGTCTAGTGGCTTGCTGTCTCTGGATCATGGGGTTCCGGGTTCAATTCCTGGTTGGGATAGGATTTTCTCTGCCTGGGGAGTGGGTATTTGTGTTGTCCTTACTATTTCATCATCATCATTCATGACAGTAGTTAGATGGGACTGTGGAAAAATTAGATTGTGCAAAAATTGGGACTTTGAACTGATGCTGATGAGTGTGCAGTTGAGCAGCCCACAAACCAAACTGCTCACTTCAGTCAGGCCTCAGTGCTTGGAGTCAACCTGTCGTGTGTGTGTGTGTGTGTGTGTGTGTGTGTGTGTGTGTGTGTGTCTGTGTGTGACTACATCTAATAAAGGACTTACTCCTGATAGCTTATCCAACAAATGTGCCTGTTTGATGCTCAATGCCTCATCTCTGTGAGCATACTTTCCATCTTTACTCCATGTGTTTGCAATGAAATGGCTAATTAACAGAGATGGCATTTATTAAAGAAAATGCCAATGATTTCAGGTGCAATTTGAAACAATTCATCCTAGTTTCTATAAGAGTCAGCACTGTAATTAATCATAACGTGAGAAAGTATGGCATATGTTTTATGAATCCATATATTTCTGAAGACAGCTCAACAGAAGAGAATGAAATTTTCACTCTTCAGCAGAGTGTGCCCTGATATGAAACTTCCTGGTAGATTAAAACTGCGTGCTGGACCAAGACTCAAAATTGGGACCTTTGCCTTTCGTGGGCAAGTGGTCTACTAACTGAGCTACCCAAGCACAAGTCATAACATGCCCTCACAGCTTTACTTCCGCCAGTACCTCATAGAGCACTTGCCCATGAAAGGCAAAGGTCCTGAGTCCGTATATCTGCCTGGCACAAAGTTTTAATCTGCCAGGAAGTTTCAACTCAACAGAAATTTTTGATGCATGCTTTTTGATTTTTATGTTATATGAAGTTTACTGTATTCTACTTTGTCCAGGTTTTTGACTATGGTGCATCACAGTGGCTGTCCCTTGGACGTCTGTGTGGAAGAGCTGGTCATCAGCAGTTCAGTTCAACAGGAAACCGAATGAGGGTTCTTTTCAGATCTGATGATGCCACAAATGGTGACGGCTTCAAGGTATCTATATACATGTGTATAAAACTTCCCATACAACTTAAGTATGTCACTAATGAAGAACTCTAAATAATTTGAGAAGAAGCAAACTATAAAACCTTTTAGTGAAAACTGATGATAAAAAAAATTTGTAAGGTTTCATACTCCTACGTCCAACACACTAAATGCTTGAGTGTAACCTCTAACTATTCTGTCAGTGCTTTATAAAATGTTTGATTGGAAAAGAAAAACAAGTGAAGAAATTAAGTTGAAGGTATGAAAATAATATTGAAAATTTTTGTGTTGGTGGAATACTGGACTGGATAGAAACAATAATTGGAATAATCTTTTGGGTCATGTCAAAAAAGTGTTTATACTGCAGGAGTGTGCAGTAAAAATGTTATGTGAAGGTGGTAACCATACACTCTCTAGAGAATTTTCTGGCATCGTGGGATTCTTACACACCTGTGATAATACAGCTGTTTTCTAGTGGTATTTCTGATTAACAATAGAAGTGAATTTAGGATGGTATGTGAAATTCATGAACTCTGTAGTAGAACTAAAAATAATTTCCCTGTAAACTGTATACACCTCTCTAGGATTCACAAAGGATCTTTATGCTCTGATGCTAAAGTTTTCAGCACATTGCCAACAGACATCAGATAAAAAACCAGGAATCCTCAAATAGTACCCTTTCTTTCTGTAATTTATCAGAATATTATGACTTTTGGGGTGTAAAATCTGACTAAAGCTAATGTTCACACTAAATAGGCTTTTATTTTTACTATTACATAGATTGCTAGTATTGTTACCTAAACGCTCAGTTTGAAATATTGGTTCAAAAAGATATAAATCATTGTTCTTTGTTTTTAATTTCTTAATATGAGTTTTTCTAAGTTTAAGAATTAATTTTTTTGTGAACCATTTAAAAGCCTCATCCACTATTAATGAATGTAACACCATCTTCTGTCTGGAGTATGGGACTACAACCGGTCAGTATCCAATAAAACAATACCAATCGCCATTATTTATTCCACCATTGTCCTGCCTGTGCATCATCAGCAAACCTCATAGGTTTTGAAGAGTATTACAATGTATGAGGCATGTTAAGAAAGTAAATGTATTAGATTTTTATATTTTCTTAGAAAAAATACATTTGAAGAAAAGTACAAGATATAAATAAAATAGAAAGAAACTTCCACATGGGAAAAATATATTAAAAACAAAGATTCCAAGACTTACCAAGCGGGAAAGCACTGGTAGATAGGCACAATGAATAAAACACACAAACAGAATTTCGAGCTTTCGCAACTGATAACTGCTTCGTCAGGAAAGAGGGAAGGAAAAGGAAAGATGAAAGGATGTGGGTTTTAAGGGAGAGGGTAAGGAGTCATTCCAATCCCGGGAGCGGAAAGACTTACCTTAGGGGGAAAAAAGGATAGGTATATACTCGCGCGCGCACACACACACACACACACACACACACATATCCATCCATACATACACAGACACAAGCAGACATATTTAAAGGCAGAGAGTAGGGCAGAGATGTAAGTCGAGGTGGAAGTGTGGAGGCAAAGATGATGTTGAAAGACAGGTGAGGTATGAGTGGCGGCAACTTGAAATTAGCGGAAATTGAGGCCAGGTGGATAACGAGAAGAGAGGATATATTGAAGGGCAAGTTCCCATCCTCGGAGTTCGGATAGGTTGGTGTTGGTGGGAAGTATCCAGATAACTCGGATGGTGTAACACTGTGCCAAGATGTGCTGGCCGTGCACCAAGGCATGTTTAGCCACAGGGTGATCCTCAATACCAACAAACACTGTCTGCCTGTGTCCATTCATGCGAATGGACAGTTTGTTGCTGGTCATTCCCACATAGAAAGCGTCACAGTGTAGGCAGGTCAGTTGGTAAATCACGTGGGTGCTTTCACACGTGGCTCTGCCTTTGATCGTGTACACCTTCTGGGTTATAGGACTGGAGTAGGTGGTGGTGGAAGGGTGCATAGGACAGGTTTTACAGTGGGGGCAGTTACAAGGGTAGGAGCCAGAGGGTAGGGAAGGTGGTTTGGGGATTTCATAGGGATGAACCAAGAGGTTTCGCCCATCAACACTTTTACTTGTCTTTTCCGCTTCTCTTACACTCGCCTCCTCTCTGCCCCCCCCCCCCCCCCCGCCTCCCAATCCCATCCCCCCCACCCCCACCCCCTCAACCTTACCACCAGCACATCCTTGCCTCTTCTTGGTACTGAACCTAGCGGCCCTATCCTGTTGCACCACATATCTGCACTCTCGTGCAGGCAACCGAACATCTTCTCCAAACCCAACCCTGCTTTCCCTCCTCCTTCCCTCCCCATGCCTCATCCTTATCCCCACCACCCACTCCAGCAGATTGCTGTTCACAGCAGATGCAGTCACAGTAGAATACCAGCACCTGGAGACACTGGCTACATGTCTAAGTGTGAATGGGTGTTTTCTATCTCAGAAGGACTTTGTCTGAAAGCTTAATGTATTAGTAGCCTTTTTCATTATGGCTCTGTGTGATTAAGTGCCTCCTCTTTAGTACTCATCATCCCATTCTGTGCATGTGGTGGGCTGTGGCACCAGCTTCTTTATGTCCTCCTTGAAGAACTCTCCCACCAGCTCTTTCCCCACTTCAGTACTGCTTTCTGAACTTGCTCATTGGTTGGAAATTTAATTTCACTCATTTGTGCCCTCCGGGAGGCAAAAAGGCAATATACTTAAAAAAATGCCTTTTTGGTCTCAAAATGCAGATAATGTGGTTTTTTACCCAAAATTGTAGTTTTGATGTTTTTTAGCAGATAGCAAATTGGTGTTACCTAAAATTTCAATTTTAATATAATTGGTTTAGTGAGTTTAAGACCATAAAAAGAGCCCCATGAATTAAATATGGTAGGAATTTCAGAAAACTTATTGTATCAAAATTTGATAGATACCCACCTATTGCTTTTAGGCAGGTACCATATTTAAAGAATATGAATGCCACTATTTTCATTCAACACCTAAAATTACATTGTATTTATGATGAAATTCAGAATATTTTTGTTCATATACCAATAATATTAAGTTTCTAAAAATTAAAAATCTGGAAAAATGTCTTGAAAAACTGAAAAAGTCTTGTTAAATAGCAACAAAAGTAACAAGGAACAAGTATGAAAATGATACTCCTCAAAGTGAAGAATAGAAATAAACTTTAAAAATGACAGTATTTGCTTTCATTCTCTGCAGGGCTAAATCAGCAATTTAGTAGGGTCGCAGATACTCATTTCTAGAAATATGCTATAATATTTTTTAAATAAATGCTAAGTCTATACCCCGAAGATTTCAGGAAAATGACAAGTCCCTGTGATACTGTCTGTGCTCACATGTTTGGTTGTCTACTTTTGCTTTATAAACATATATCGCATGCTTGTCATTCTGGCTTATCTGTACAGATTAGTAAATTAATATATATCATAAATAAATGATAAAGTAATATGGTGAGTGCACTTCTTAGCTCCATCACATTCATGACCTATATGAATACAGCAAAGTAATTACCAACTTCAGTGAATGGTATACATACAAGGGGAAGGTCTCATACACTGCCAATAAATCTGGCTGACATTTGGTAGGTAATCTGTGTACAACCCAAAATGTAAGATATTTTGAATCAAGACCACCACTCCCTCATCACCCACAATCTTCGGAAAACACCCCTTAAGTTCATGGCATGCAATCTGGAACTGATAGATAACTGAAAGCTGAGCACTTTTCCCAATAATACATGGAGGCCACAAATAAATGGAGGAGAAACTGCTTCTTATGTATCCAGAAGATAAACCCTGTTCAATGAAAGTGCCATGGGTATGGTGACCATCAAGGGATCTGGCTGGGGAGCAGAGAACATGTGTGTGATTCCCAAACACATTCTGCATAAATGACCTGGATTAATAAGGAATTAAAATTTGAAAAAAATTAATTCTGCTCACTTTACAATAGCTCTTGGACTCATTTTGTTAAATGTCCACATTATCCTGGTAGCAACTAGATCAAACATATCAAACTCACATCCCGCATGTAGTCCTTAAAGTTAAAAGTTATTTTTGCAGCCTGCCTCACCAGTATAATAGGAATTGATACCTGAAAATATTGTGTACCTCACGCTTGGTACACACATACTGATCAACAGTGAATATTTCGATAGATGACTACCACATGACAGTCCAGAGGAGTATAAAAGGAGATTCCATTCATTTGTCTTGCAGACTCTTACTTTCAAAATGCACTGCAAATGGCCTGTGAAGCAGCAGTGTTTGCCTTGAAAAACATAATTCAGTACAGTCTGTCATCATACCTGTATCACATTACATCCTTGGTCTGCATATG
Source organism: Schistocerca gregaria (assembly GCF_023897955.1). Taxonomy (NCBI): domain Eukaryota; kingdom Metazoa; phylum Arthropoda; class Insecta; order Orthoptera; family Acrididae; genus Schistocerca; species Schistocerca gregaria. The sequence continues at coordinate 255,310,704 of NC_064927.1, forward strand.
AAATTATTTCCTTGTTTGGAACTATTTATTTATGGGAGCAGCTATTTTCAATTATGAAATGAAATATACCTCCTGTCTGTTCCAAAATTTCAGGTGTTCACCTTGGGTCAGTATTGAAAGTGATTGCTATGCATAAGGTATCTTCCAAAATAGGGAAGATAAGAGATGTCAAGTGTCAGGAAGAAATTTTTAAATTTGTTCTTGTTCATCTGCTTTACACAAAGTTTTGTACCCATGTCAGCATCCGAGTTTGCCACCCTTAAACTAAATTGATGGTTGTTGTTGTTGTGGTCTTCAGTCCTGAGACTGGTTTGATGCAGCCTCCATGCTACTCTATCCTGTGCAAGTTTCTTCATCTCTCCGTACATAATGCAATCTACATCCTTCTGAATCTGCTTAGTGTATTCATCTCTTGGTCTCCCTCTACGATTTTTACCCTCCACGCTGCCCTTCAATGCTAAATGGTTGATTGATGGTACTTTTCATATAACATTTGAAGCAAATATGCATGTGGCACCAAAAAAGTCTAATTAATGCAACCTCTGCATAATTACATTGTTCCTTCTGAAGATCTTGTAGAAAACAGAATTGGTTTATATTTAAAAAATTTCCTTTTTGGGAATTAATTTTGATTCATAACATCGCCTGAAAATGATTGGATTTGCATGATTGTGCAATTTCCACTGGTTTCATAGAAGGACATTGCAATTTTGAAGCCTGCATAAGCAGATGGTGTATAATGGCAACTCACAATTTCCTGTTGCAGAGCATGCCAGAGCATGCCCTACAACACGACAATCGTGACCTCAGCACCTGCTTCTCCACAAGTCCCATCTGGATTCTTCCCCCAGACATCAGGTTCTCAGAACTCAACTGGTAGGAACTAGCACTACAACATGTCCTTGGTTCTCGCCACCCACTTGGCCTAAATTTACATTAATTTCTTCCCTCTTAACATTTCTTCACTGTAAGTACTTTTTGCTTCACTCCTCTTTAGTTTTCTACATTTTTCATTCTCTTTCCCATCTATTTTTCACTGCCCCTCCCACCTCTGTTACTCGCAATGCACTTAGCTTTTCACTCTTATTAACTGTCTGCATATTACCCTTTTTTCCACCTTTAAGCTCTCAGGTTTTCAAATCTCATCCGATGCAATCCAGAACAATCAGTCTTTTCTCCTCATCCCGTACAGTAAGTCTTCCCTGGCCCACAGTTCTGGGTGACTTGTCCAAAATCTACACATTTTCCTAGACCTCTCCAGTCCTTTTCTTTCACTCCTCTTCCTTCCCCTTCAACTCTTCTGTCTGAAGAAGGAGCAACTGGCTTTGAAAACTTGCTAATTACAACTGTTATTTTGTGTGTGTTCTGCCACTGCTCGGTGAGTAGATTTTCTATCTATCCTGTTAAATAACTTTATCAATAATTGATTGTTTTCATTGTTATATTAGCCCATGTTGCCATCATGCTTTCTTATTTTACCCTCTTGTCAATCTTTGTTGTCATCTGTCATGTTCAAACTGTTGTCTGTTTTCTACTTATGTGCTAATCCACGCATTTATTTATCTGTATCATCAAGATTAATCAACACTTTACCACTATATCTTTTGTAATACTGATTTCCGTGCTCTTATATGGGTCCATTTTTATTTGCTTATATCAATTTCATTGCTATTTATGAATCTGAATACAACAATTTATGGTTCATTACCCTGCACAGCCTTCTTTGGATCATCTTTCACCAATGTATTCGCAAATTTTATAGCTATTTTCTTTTTCATGATCCACTTATCTTGTTTATACATAAATCTTTCACGTTTTTGTGCATTTGTTTTTCATCAAACTGCTCTGATCAATATTTATGGCCATCTCTCATGTCACTTTGATTGGCTCTGAGCACTATGGGACTTAACTTCTGAGGTCATCAGACCCTTAGAACTTAGAACTACTTAAACCTAACTAACGTAAGGACATCACACACATCCATGCCCGAGGCAGGATTCGAACCTGCGATCATAGTGGTTGTGCGGTTCCAGACTGAAGTGCCTAGAACTGCTTGGCCACACCAGCCGGCATCATTTTAATTGCCAAGCTATTTAGTTTACATTTTCTCCTATGACTTTTGCTTTCTATTTACCCACTTTTTAAAATTTCATTTGTTTCCACAACTTTCCCTACCAATTTTTTTCTTTTCACATCTTTTTTTTGTACCATATAGATTGCCCATACCCTATAGATTGCCCATAACATATAAATCACCCACTCATTACCTCTTATTAACGATTTTTGTATTAATTTTTCTGACATTTTTCCATGTGTTTCTTCCATTTTTCTATCTTTTCCACCCTCTGCCTATTTATTTACTTATTATGCCATGCTCACAATTTCTAACTCTCAAAACTGTCTTCTCTTGCCTTGATGAATCCCATTTCATATTACATACGTTATTTTTGAAAACATGCCTTTGCATTATCAAAATTAAGGTCCCACATTCTGTTTCTTGAAACCTGCATGTCCCTCGGAGTTAGTCCCTGATTGTGGATGCAATCCTACCTTACACCAGGCTCTTTTACAGTTTCAAATACAGCAGTCTCATGCTCTTACCTGGCTAATCTGTGATCTATATGCCTCATCAGCCAATTTTCACTCTACCAGACTTCTCTCCTTCTACAAAATCCTTCAGTTATCTACCCCTCATGTTTTCTTGAATGATATCATCTGCCAAGCCAATTCCAAACTGCAACAACATGCCAGACTTCACCTCAAAAAGCTATCCCACCTTCTCCTGAACTACCTGATGAGTGTGTTTCCCTTCCTGTCCGTCTGCAGCTCCCTAACCAACCACACCATCAACTACCACTCCTCTCCTACAAACTGAGCTTGACCAACTTCCTTAACATCCTACAGCCTTCACGACTACCTCCCAGACCAAACATTCATCACTCCAGCGGTGAGCAAAGATGTTGTGGGCACGCCCAGAGTTCCAAGGAGCGCTAAATAGAGCAATGGGTGTGGTGGATCACCATTCAGCTGAGCCTTCTCGATCGATGGTCACATCTAGCCAGCCACTTATGACAGCTGGAGATGCTGGTGTGGTAGACTGCCATTTGGAGGAACTTCCTCCCCTGGCAGCCCTATCTGACCCGCCACCTAGAATGACTTTGCCACCATCCATGGATCTCAACTTGGACGATGATTCTGGTGAAGATGATGTCATAGTGCATGATGCACTCTTGGGCGACAAGAGGGTGCAAAGGATGCTGCAGCACCCAGATTGCAAGCAGCACAAACAGTCAGTTTTTGAATCACCAATAAGTGCCAAAAAGGCATCCAAGAAGAAGAGGCAGCTTGCTGTCTCAACAACCGGTGGCAGAAGATGTGCAATACCAGATGACATCCCGGATTACCATCACATCTCAGCGTGCTGCTAGATCCAGGATGATGCCTTCCCCACTGCCCACATTGAATGCAAAGCATTACAGCATGCTTGAAGATGAGTAATGTCAGAGCAGCCAACATCCACGAAGATGGTGCCCACAACTGTTGTCCAAGCTGGCAGCTCGGAAGAAGAAGCGACCGTCTTCCTTTTGGACACTACCGCTGGACGATCGCAGCGACAGCCACAGCCCATACTCTTTGAGATGGTTTCCTGCATCTCATGAAGCAGTGGATGACCACAGATTTCACAGTGCGAGCTGCAGCAGGGAACCTTGTACAGCTGCAAGTCACAGACACGGGGGATTTCATCAAAGTGATGAATGAGGCATCAAACCAGGGCATGCACTTGTACATACATGCCGCCATCCCTGAGAGACTCCTGAAGATCATCATGAAGGGTTTCCCCTAGGCAATAGAGCCCAAAGTCCTGAGGACGAGCTGGCACAACTTGACTTCAGCATGCGCAACATGACACAAGCAAGTCTCACGTCACACACAAGGAGTTGCCTTCTCTGCTGGTGATCACCACCAACATCCCAGAGAAGAGTGGCTCTACCAGCTGCAACAAGTAGCCAACACCAAGGTCACTGTGGAGAACCTGAAGTAGAAGAGGGGCTTGGTGCAGTGCTTCCGCTGCCAGGGATGGGCCATGTGGCTTGCCACTGCTACTTCCAACAAACTGTGGCATCCCACATGCGGCGAGTTACCATGGCTGTGAAGTAATCAAAGTGGCAGTTGCTCACCAATGTGGGCAAACAACAAAGAAGGCTGCCAACCGCACCCTCAGCTGTACGCACCAAGGTGCACGGGTGGTCAGGAGGCTGACAACCAAAAGGGCGACGCCGGCAGATGATGCTGCCACCTCTGCCTCCACAGATGGGGGCATCAGAAGATGGACCATTCATACCAGAAAATGTGCTCGAGAAGTCACACCTGATGACTTACATGCTGACTTCCCCAGGGGGAAATCGAATAAAGAAGATGACACCTTGTTGGGAGGTGGCAGGGGTCGAAACACCACAGCGGCTGCCCACAACCCAGCTGCACCCAGCCGAAGCCCAGCAACTGCTGTGCAAGAAGATCAGCTGTCTGCAGCCATCTCCACACTCTCTGCAGTAATCAAAAAGGTATTGCACCTGTAAAAACGCTGCAGAAGGATGCAGAGGCCACGCTGATCACCATGCCGGTGGCCATGCAGCAGCCATCACAGTAGAGTGCTACCTACAACATCAGTGCCAGTGAGGTTGGCCTGCCACGAGCTGCCACTGCTGACTGAAACACACACAGCGAAGAAGAAAATAAATACTGAGAAGGGCAACATGAAGACAAGAAGATAATGAGAAGGAAACACCCCACACCATTCCACAGCAGACCTGGAGGCAAAGTAGGGTCAGCCTACTAGAACTCTGCCTACCCAGCAGTCAGGATGCCCCAGATGAAGCCCGGACATCACATCACATCACATCTCCCAGACCAAGAATAACCCATAATCCCAAGAATCAGACACAACAGTACAGTGTCCTTAACCTCTCATCTAAAGCAGTGTCCCCTGCTGAATTATCCGCATTATCGAAGGTCCTCACTTTCAGCCCTTAACTTGCATTTGATCAAGCTGCTTTGGTGAAGGACCTACTTTCCTGCACACATAATGTCCACTGGAAATACTTTTCAACTGAATCCCAAAACCTTTCCAACAGGAAACCTGGCATTGTACCCTGATTTGGACTGTTCAGACCATGATCCCAACTTGATCCACCACCACTACCACAAAATCATCCCTTACAGGCCTTCCAAGAATTGCTCACATAAAGCATTGCTTTATAACCCTCCCTCAGGTCCCTACAATATGAACCCAACATTACCTCTGCAGAACTCTAGGCTCTATGTTCCCTAAAAGCTGATGACTCCATCATTATCCTCCCAGCAGACAAAGTATCTACCATTGTAGTACTTGACTGAAAGGAGTACGTTACTGAAGATCTACTCAAGCATTCTAACACCTCTACAAACAGATTCTCCCATCAAGATCCCATCCCTGGGATTCAAACTGGCCTGTAGTTCCTTCTCAAAACCTCAGGCCCCTCTCAAGGACTAATACCTCAATCCATAGAACTTCTCACCTCATTCAAAACATACACCCCCACCGTTTGCCTTCTTCCTAAGATCCACAAACCCAGTCATTCTGACCATCCTATAGCTGCTGGCTTTGAAGCACCCTCTGAACGCATATCTGCCTTAGTTGATCAACACCTGAAAGCCATAGTACAAAGACTCCCCTCCTACATCAAAAATACCAACCATTTCCTATATCATCTGAAATCTGTGCCCATATGACTCCCAACACAGACCTTGTTTGTTGCCATTGATGCCACTTCCCTCTATACCAACATCCCCCACATACATGGTCTGTCTGATGGTGAACATTTCCTCAGTCATTGCCCACCTGATTCCAAACCTATGACGTCCTTCCTACTATCTTAATCAACTTAACTTCATACTTACCAACAATTAGTTCACCTTTGAGGGATAGACATACAAACAGATCAGGGGTATGGCCATGGGAACCAGGATGGCTTCTTCCTATGCCAGACTGTTCATGGGTCGCTTGGAGGGTGCTTTCCTGGAATCCATAAATCTTCAGTCCTTGGTGTGGTTTAGATACATTGGTGATATCCTTACCATATGGACTCATGGTAAGGCTGACATGCTAAAGTTCCTGGAATCTCTGAATATTTGCTCCAATGAAATTTCACATGTTTCTATTCTGAATCCCATGCCACTTTCCTTGATGTTGATCTTGTCCTCACCGAAGTACAGCTACACACTTCCATCCACATTAAACCTACCAACAAACAACACTACTTACATTTTGACAGTTGCCATCCTTTCCATGTCAGATGTTCCCTCCCATACAGCCTTAGCATATGAGGCAAACGTATTTGTTTGGATGCAGACCCTGTACAGCAATACACCACCATTCTCACCACAGTCTTCACTGAATTTAATTACCCCACCATCCTAGTTAAAAAGCAGATTTCCCTGGGCATCACATCCAGTCCTGGTACCATCAATCCCTCCAAAAAACAACTGTGGAGCACACCATTGGTGACTCAGTATTATCCTGGTCTGGAATGTGTTAATCAGCTACTTCAAAATGGCCATGACATCGTAAAATCATGCACTGAAACGAGATCTATTCTGTCTGAAATTTTCACACCACACCTATAATAGCTTTCAGTCACCCTCCCAATCTGCACAATATTCTTGTCAGAGCCTATTCCCCTTCTGCTTCCATCTCCCTACCCTATGGCGCCTACCCCTGTGACCCTCCCTACTGCCAGACTTTTCCTATGCACCCTCCTACCACCGCCTATAACAGACCTGTTACTGGCAAAGCATACTATCAAAGGTAGAGCCATCTGTGAAATGACACATGTCATATACCAGTTGTTATGTAATCACTTCAGTCTTCTACATCGGCAACCTACCTCTGTTACACACAATGCTCTTAGCTTTTTACTCTTATTAACTCATGCATGATGTTTAAGCAGTAATCTCTGTCTGCATATTACGCTGTCTTCCACTTTTAAGCTCTTAAGTTTTCAAGTCTCATCAGATGCAGTTCCCAACCATCAGTCTTTCCTTCTCATCCTGTGTGGCAAGTCTCCTGACCCATGGTTCTGCGTGACTTTACCAAAATCTACCACTTTTCCTAGACCTCTTCCTTCCCCTTCAAACCATCTGCCTGAAGAAGGAGCAACTGGCTCCAATAGCTTACCAATTACAACTGTCTTTTATGTGTGTGTTCTGGTAGCACTTGGTGAGTAAATTTTTTGCCAGTATATGTTTAGTAATTTGAAATTGTCAATTTTTCAAGTTTGGGAGAAATAATGTATATAATTTTCATTGAGTCAGTCAGTCATTTCTATAACTTGAGCACCAAATTTGTCATTAATTTCTTATAAGAACAGGAAAACTTAAGGCAACAATGTTCCAGATCCAGAATGAGATTTTCACTCTGCAGTGGAGTGTGCACTGATATGAAACTTACTGGCAGATTAAAACTATGTACCGGACCAAGACTTGAACTCAGTGCCTTTGTCTTCCCAAGATGGAGTCTCAGTCCAGCACACAGTTTTGATCTGCCAGGAAGTTTCAATGTTCCAGGTGTTCTGACGCAATAGTGCGCCATGTATAAAGGCACTATTTTATGCAAAAATTTATGTTGGTTAGATACTGAAGTGCTTACCTGCATCACACTACTGGACTGTTCCCATTGTTATGTTTTCACTATGACAATGACACCTGACAAATCGATAGAATGTACGTTTATTTATTGATTGGTATTTGTCATATCCTAACACTACAATCTGGTAATTGGTCAAACCCACATAAACATTAATTGAAGTCTTACAAGCAATTAAATTTGTCATTTTTATATTATTTGATGAGAACAAACTGATGAACATCGCTGAGAATTAATAGCAACAAATGATAATGCAGAATTAAAAGTACTTTTAACTTTGGAGTTAAGTTGACCATTGTCTGGGTTTAAAGATTAAAATAAATAATCGTTCTTCCGTTTATCACTTCCACTGGAACTAGATTTAAAAAAAACACTTTTTCCACTAAATATTTTTTTCAGATTAGCTTTTAACATGGCTTCCATTACAACTCACATGATGAACTCAGAACACGGACTTAACATAGCCTAATATGAGACTAAACTTCACATAGACTAAAATTAGTGGGTGTCTCTGCTGTGGCACAAAATAACATTCAACACTCACCACATTACATATCATTATTTGAACACCTATTAAATTAAGTTTACATTTAAAAATTATGTCTTTGTGACAAGTTCAACACAGCGCAGCACTTCACAAAACAGAGGAAAATATTTGATAAGATTAACATTTTAGCCAATGAACATTTTAACACAAAATTTATGAGTTATATATGGATAACAGTTACTTTTAACTAATATTTAATTGTGCTTTTCTTATATAATGATTATGATTCCAAACATTCTGAAAGAGTATGGAACAAGTGCTGAATAAATTATAACAGCCATTTGTTTCATCAGAATATCATAAATATTTTTAAGACAATTACATGCTGTCATGTAGTCTTCCAGAATATTTAAAAATAGTTTATGTCCATAATAATATTCTGACATCTTAATGGTGAGCTTTTTTAATTGTAACAGTGTTAGTGAACACATGTAAATTTAATGAACAAAAATGAAGAATTAACTATGTGTTTGTAAGAGTATTATACTTCGGGATTTTGGATCAGATGTTACACTAAAAAGTGAGGATCAGGCTGTATCAAGTGGTGAACTAGAATGGGACAATTCAGTACCTTTTCTCTCCTTTAATGATATCACTTTCCCACAATGTTAAATCCTTCCTTCTTTTCAGGGCCAACGTTGCTCCAGTTTTTTGCAATATGGATGCTCCTTGGCTAGTATGATCAAGTTTATATTTACTTCTAGGAGTTCCATCATTTAGTTACCAGTTCATAACACTCATCCGGAACTGATGAAGCACAGCTTGGCTGGGATGTGGTCATTTTCATGTTCACTAGCCTTGAGACCTTCCACTGTATCACCTTCTGCTTTGTCTTCATGGTAGAGTTCTTCAACATAAGAAAAAAGTAATTTAATTCTTCAGCTGCAACAATCATTTGACACTAGCCACTCCTACACAGATTTGGAACACTGAGAAGTAGAACTATCTGCCTTGGATAGTGCATTGACAATACATTTCTCTTGCAAAAGTTACACAAACCAAAACACAGCATCAGTCACTTCAAGCTTCCTGTCTTCTGCAACAGTCTCCAAAATATTAATTTTAACATTTTTTGATGGAAGTCTGTATGCTCTCCATTAATAATCTTCTGCTACTGAAAAATTATGAAATGAACAACTAGATAATACTGCATAGATTGATTTACTACAAATTACGTCCTGTACAACCCATATATTACTTACAGAAGATCAACATATTAATTTATAAAGCACAGTTTATTCTGCCGATATACAGTAGAAATTCACTACAAATGTGTTCAAAAGACTAATGATGGAGAAGAACTCCTTCCAGTTGTCATACATACTGTTACTGTTGGAACCTTCACACTTTGATATTTAAAACTGCTATATGACTAACAATGAAGATAACGTAACTGCCTCTATGTGCATTTTGTCACACACCTCACTACAAACAAGTGTCAGCAGTCCATGGTTCCTTGTGATGAATTGTTTTCATACAGAGAGCCTTAAAATTTTATTTCTTTACTAATCCTAGTTCTTTGAGAAATTTATTTGCCTGAATTGTCCATGGTTCCTTGTGATGAATTGTTTTCATACAGAGAGCCTTAAAATTTTATTTCTTTACTAATCCTAGTTCTTTGAGAAATTTATTTGCCTGAATTTTTATCATTTCTTACTGATGTACATGTCTTACTAACCCTTCATTTCCTGCCAATTTTTATATGGAAAAAATATAAATAAAAAAATAACTGAAAAATGCATTAAGGAATTGGACACAGTTTTCCTGCTCCCCAAGCAGATGTCTTGGTTGCAGCACTTTTGCGGAGCAACATTTTATTTGTGGATACATAAATGACAGTCTTAAATACTTCATTTCTCTATTTCTGGGAAAATGTGCATTTGCATATATGATTATATAAAACTGCTTACTTTTCAGTTGCCTATCAATCCTGTCAATTACGAATATATTGCACATTGTGAATTTTATGGCTGGCATTCTCAAACACAGTTGGGACATTCAGCCAAAATATCTTTGTATATAATCAACCTGCCAAACATAAGTGGAAATTGTCTCAAGTTAAAAATAATAGTTCACTGCACACTGAATAGATATGTACCCAGTAGAATAGTTCATAATGGGAGGGAACCTCCATGGTATACAGCCACTGTAATGAAACTTCTAAAGAAACAGAGTTCACTGCATGATAGGTGTAAAACAAAGCGTAGGGCTATAGACAGAGAGATGCTGAATGAAATGCGTTAGCTGTCAAGAGAGCAATCTGCGATGCCTTCAATGACTGCCGTATCAGAATATTGTCCAATGACATTTCACAGAACCCAAAGAAATTCTGCTTGTATGTAAAGGCTGTTAGTGTCCAGTCCCTAGCAAATGAGACAGGAAATGAAATTAAGGGCAGCAAAGCAAAAACTGAATTGCTGAACTCCTTTTTCAAATCTTCTTTACAAATGAAATTCAGAGAATTGCCCCAATTTAATTCTTGTACCACTGAGGAGATGAATAAAATAAGTGGTATTGAGAAATTGAACAAAACTCCAGCCCCAATGGAATCACTGACAGTTTCTGCACTGCATTTGGGACTGAGTTAGCCCATTCTCACTACAACCTATCAGAAATCCCTGGAACAAAAAACTGTGCCCAATTCTTGGAAAAAGACATAGTTCACACCCATCTACAGTAGTAGAAGTGGTCAACAAAACTGCTGTTCAATATCCTTGACTAAAATTTGTTGTAGAATCATAGAACATATTCTGAGCTCAAACATAATGAGATATCTTGAACAGAATGACCTCCTCAGGGCCAACCGGCATGTTTTATGAAAACATTGCTCGTGTTAAACTCAACATCCAATTTTCTCACATGACATACTGAAAGCTTCAGATTGAGGCAACTAGGTAGATGCAGTGTTTCTTGATTTCCAAAAAGGATTTGACCCAGCACCACACCAATGCTTATTGTCAAAAGTTTGATCATATGCGGTATTCTAACGCTTTAGATGACCCAAAGTGATGTGAAGTGGAATTGCAAAATTCACACCTCTCTCACATCAGTTGACTTACTTGATCAGCACAGCTGATCTTCTTCTCTGGATTGCCGGCTCCGCCGATCTCCAAAACCTTCTTCTCTGAAGAATAATGCTGGTTGTAGGAATTTATAAGACTCTCTCTCTACTTTTTTGAAACAATTTAGTACTCAAAGAATACTTTTAGTTCAGTCTTGATATATTTTAACTTCCTCCAATATCATATTCACCATTTCTCACATTAATATTTGAATGTTTTCAAGTCAACCGATTCATCTCATGTTTGACTCAATAAAATACATCTGCAATAAAATTGGTTTAACAACCACATAATTTAAGAATTTATTGCCTTTAGCGAGTCCAATACATGAAGTACTTAAAAGTCTGTATTCAATTGTTCATTTTTCCTTAACAATAATCACAGTCACTAAAACAGGAAAGAATACTACATAATTACTCCTTCTTCTTTCATCACAGCTCCTGTGGTGCTAGCGGCAAACACTTGTCGGCGTTGTTCAACTGCCATCCTTACAGTTTTCTCATAACAGACTTCCAACCTGCACACAGAAACAGGTGGTGCAGCAGATACATTTCCACTCTCTCACTTATATTTAAAATATCATGTGTTCGAGATGGTAAAAGGACGAGTTGGTTCTGGAATTTACACAGAAATTCTTGAATCACTACATATCCCTCACCTCAGCTCGAACACACGATATTTTATGCATAATACTAATTCACATTTTAACCAGTATACATTCTATTTCTTTTAGTAATTGAGAACATCCTTTTATTTAATACTTAGCTCTTCTTTTTTCATTCTACTTTGATAATAACAACTTGAGCATTTCACCTAATGTTGGAGTCATTTCTTTTATATCTAGGAATCATGCAGACAACATTTCTGATTTCCAATCATAAACTCCAGGTGCCATAGACACTTCATTATTTCATCCTTTATTCTAATTCTTTGGACTATTTCTTCTTTAGCACATACTACTTTCATTATTCACAGTAGTTTGTAGTCTGAAGGAACTCTGGGCAAATGAAAGTGTTCTTTCTGGCACTCATAACACATAATAATGCTAGTGATATGTAGAATTCAAACTTACCAGAATAATGCCTATAAAATGTATGACTTCTGTCACAGTACTGTCTTTTTTCCATAGGATCATACCTATACCTTACCTGTGGGTTGACCCTATGAGTGCACTTCCTCCTTCCATTCTGATAGGTACACTCCATCATAAAACCTCCCTATTCATCAAGCCACAGGTCATCATATCTCTATGTAGGTACACCTGCCCTATATCCTTAGCAAAACTGGACATGCCCCCCTTGTCTTTTGTGAGTAGGCCTCATGGTTCATTGCCCTCGTATACATTTCCCTAGCAGAGCTATGAAGATGTTGTTTTAGTTGAACTAGGTCGTCAACCTTGTACTGAGGTTCAACTGTATCCTAATTATGTTTAGTTACTCTTTGTTGTGCCTTTTCAACTAAATTTCTGGAAACTAGTTCCTGATTAAGATCGTAATCAACAGTAGGTTGTTCAGGGCCAATTGAAAAATTTAATCAGAGGTTCTCCTACAAAAGGTTTGCCTATTACTTCTAAAGGTGTTAAACGCCAGCGCGCCCATTCGCGGTGCAGCTGCACACTATTCTCACGTTTTCCTTTGTGTTTTCATTGTTGAATTTAAATTGATATTGGGTGGAAATTATTAAAATATATTTCAGAAGTTAAGAAAACTGTATTTTCACAATTTTACATATCATTTTCAATGTGACACATTTTAAAACAAGGTGGTGCACACAAGGAAACTTTGCATTCTGCGCACCAGTATGAAGTCTCTTTGCGAAGGCCTTTTCTCATACACACCACACATCTCCTTGTTGGTCTTTTCTTCGTTGTGGGTGGCAGAAGGTCTGGAAAATGCCTGGCTGTAAGGCATGTTGGTTTTGGTGTTCGAGGTGGGCGTCCTACTGATGTCCCTTGATGTGGTGAAGATATGGTCAACTGTTCACCAAGAATAATCAGGAAGCTCATTCTACTTTGTTCGCCACTATGCTTCTTGTACAGAATGTATGCATTGTAGCATCCAATGTCCAACAAGTGGCGGAAAAGCTTCCGATAGTATTTTTTCAGTCTGCTTCTGGCCATCTGGTAGCTTTGTAACTGAGAATCGCACCTATCCATACCCCCCATATTCTTGTTGTAGTCAACGACAACTTGTGGCTTTTGAACAATTCCCTTCTTCAAGTTTACATTCACAAATGTATCGTCATGGAAGGTGCTGACTGTAACAATGTCTCTCTTGTCTTTCCATTTCATTAGCATTTGCTTGACTTTGTACCCTGTTATGTACTCCCCTTTCTTCAGTTTTTCTTTTTTTACGATGTCAGGGAACCCCTTCCTGTCTTGCCACATTGTGCCAACAACATCGATGTTATTGCTGGTTAGTTTGTCCACCAAATCTGTTCTGGTGTATCAGTTGTCAAGATAAATACAGTGACCTTTCCCGAGTAGATCATGTGCAAGCTCCAAAACAATGCAAGAGGTTATTTTTTCATCTGGATAGTGGCTACCATAATTAGTGGCCTTTCCAGTATAAACAATAAAGTCCCATATATACCCGGAACTGCTTTCACAGAGTTCGTACAATTTGATGCCAAATCTGCTACGCTTTGATGGAATATGTTGCTACCATCCAAGCCGTCCTTTCCAGAGCAACAACGATTCTTCAAAGGTGATGTTCCTTTCTGGCATGTACACTGATCTGAATTTACGCTGCAGATGCTTCATAATGCGGTGAATTTTGAGTAGTTTTCTGCTGATAGTTCCTAGTGGATCATGTGAGGTATTGCCAGCAAAGTAGAGGGAATTTAATAGAAGATGAAACCGCTTTTCACTCATCACTTTCCTGAAAAATGTGTGTCAACTGATTCCCTCTTTGAAAAGTACATTTTTTGGTCTGGTTTGTGAAGAACTCCTTGAAGTACAAGCATTCCAATAAGTGTTTTACCTCCTTACGTGTAGTATAATGCCAGCTGTGAACCCTGGAGCGTGCTGCTAAATTGGGAAGAGAAGCTGTGAACTGTTCTGCATATAAGTTTGTGTGTTCAGCTATCATTGTGCAGAAAGCATGATCCAGAAAACACATAAAACAACTCATTACATCGTTTTGTTTTAGGGGCACAACTGTACCACTATTACCACTGAACAATTATTGAATATGAACTGAACTAGCACCCACAAATTCACTAGGTACTGTCTGCTGCAGTAGTGTGTCTTCGTCAGATGTTTCTGACTCGAAGTCACTTTCACTAGCCTCAATATCTGTATCTTGAAAACTTTCAGAACTGTCACTGAAATTATCGTCACTTTCTAAAAGCAGCTTCTCAATATCCAAATCTGATAAACAACTTCTTTTCACCATTGCAAAAGATCACTCACTAACATTGCAGTAAACACAGATTAAAACGGTGCGCTTTTGCGACTGCTTCACAGGACGCATTTTCTCGATACCCACTCGGGTGGACAATGTTACAACTAGCCTAAAACATGCTGTGTTGCGTGACAAGACCTGCCATCTAGTGGACAAAGCTCAACTAATACCACAGTGTCAACGGCAGGCCGATAACTCATTCTCACTAGCTAATAGCCACAGAACGCAGTGGACAGATATATCCGTCGAACTCACTATGCAATGGCAGAGCATGGATGGATATATGCATCATGCCCACTTAAAAGTTTAAGAGTCAAACAAAACATAAATTTTGCCCATGTCCCCAGTGAAAATAATCCATTGTTGTTATAATCTATGTTAGGGTTGTATATTCAATAACCTAAAGCATATTTCAGGAATTTTAAAAAATTAAAAAAATATTGTTTGAATCATCATCTTATGAAAAATGGTCTCTCTCCAGAAACGGGTAACAATCATTGTCCCATATGCATAGATATGCCAATTTCCATAAGCTTTTATGATTAGTAACAACTTTTGAACAGCCCCCCCCCCCCCCCCCCCCCCCCCCCCCCCGTCACTTTTTTTTCCTTTCTGTTAACTTGTAATTGTGCCTAACATTTCTCCAAGGTTTCTTACCCGTACTGGGCTGCCACTGAACTTTTGTTAAGTTGTAATTGCACTTGATGCTCCTCAAGGTTTTCTAAATCATAAAGGGAGAATTCTTTCATAATTCTCAGCTGTAATCTAATCAGAGTTGGTGTTTCCATTCTGATTTACTGGTCCACAAAGAGAATATCATCTATTTCTCTGTAGATCTTTGTGAAAGGTCACACTCTCTGTGCGTTGATAGTTTTTATTCATCTGGAATGAACTTTTTACAACTGAAGCAAAAATTTGAGGCTTGGTTGTTAAAGGTATTGTGTGTCAATGCTTTAATAAATCAGATTATCACTATCAATGCAAATATACAAACATAAAAGTTAATAATTTATGAGACAGAAATGCCTGTAGGACTTAACTTCAGGAGGCAAAATATGCAGCTCTCCAACTAGACACATGTAAATGTAACTGTGAAATATTTCCTAGTTTTCTGAACTAACAATTACTTCCTTGTAGAAAAGAGAGAGATACATTGGGGAAGCGCTTGTCACTCAAATCCTAGGTAGAGAGAGGCCCAACAGTAATGAGTTTGATGGAAGACAAAGGTAGAATAGTATACATATGTTTATGTGTGGCTTGCAGCAATATTGACATTTATCCTTGTGTACTGGTGTCTCTTAAGTCATGAGAAAATATTTTTACAGGTAAGCAGGCACCTATCAAAGAAACACATAGCCAAACTAATTGGAAGTCACATCTTATTTAAGATCCAGCATCCACAATGACAATTGAGAGATGTGTCTTACTGCCACAGTATTTTTATACCATTTAATCATGTATGTGTTAAGTGAGGTTGAAATTGGTACAGATATACCAAATCTTACTGGTTCAAAAAAATTAATATATGTTTCTTATTTATCACACAAAATTTAGCCAATTCAGTGTTCCTAGAGATCAACCACAGCAGCTTATAAAATTGTCATAGTGTCATAACAATTGATACTGTTGTACCCTTTGTTACTCCACATGTTCTTGGAAATTACATTTGGGTTTATTCTGAATAACAGTGTATCTAATAGCTTATAAATTATGAGTTATTATGTTTAGATGCTCATGTGGTGAATAAATTAATGTCATTTACTTTTACAGGCCTTATGGAATTATGGATGTGGAGGAATAATCTCAGACAGGATTGAGGGAACTGTTATGTCACCAGGTTATCCAAATGCTTATTCTCCAAATCTTACTTGTAATCACACCATTGTTGCACCAGGCCATGTTATGGAAGCTCAGTTTTTGGATTTCAGTATTGAAAAAGGTATAAAATTTGGCAATAGAATGATAATTCTATTTGACGCTGTACACAAATTAATGCTCTTCCTATAAAGTTTTAACATATTTTTGCACAAATGGTTCTATAGTTTTTGATATTTAGCTATATTCTTTGTTATCATTTCCTTACATTTTAGTACACTTAATTTCTTGAGAAATAAAATATAGATTTTGATAAATGCGATTAACATATTTGTCCAAGACTTTTGTCTTTTTCAATTATTTTTAATTCAGATACTGCTGGTGAAAAAGGAACAAAGAAAAATAGAGGACAGAGATAAATTTTATCCAATGAGCATTCCTTTTTTTTAGCTATATTGAATGAAAGCAGGAAAGGGATAGTGTGGGATGGTATTGACCACGTACCTCACACCACTGAACAAAAAAGTGGTATGTGTGGTAGATTCTCATTCATACTTAGGTTAACATTTCTCCTGCTGGTACTATTACATATAATTCATTGCCAACATTGTGAAATAAACATTGGTTGCTTCACAATCTAGACTTGGCTTATGCCTACTCTTATCTGTGCTTGAATTGTAATTTGTATTCCATGAAACATACTAGTCAGACCCTATACAGCTCTTCCATGTCTATTCACCCCCACAGTTCATATCTATGTGATTGAGCCTATCCTAAGGATGCTCTCACCATTTTCTACCACAGTACCACTGAAAACTAAATCTGAACCTTGTTGTGCTGCTCATAAATGTAAACTGTCTCAGGATAACACATGTGAACTTAACGGAATACTGCAAAGTACCATCCACACTACTATATGAATGATCAACTTACTGTACTAGAGCTTAGGTATTGTCTATGTGGAACCATAGATTTCAATTCTTTGTGAATGTAATGGCTTGTTAAAATTAGTATTAAAGCTACGGCAAAATTTCTTACTACCACATAGAGATCTGCACTGATATTGCTAAGAATAACCTGGAATCAATTACTAAATGTTCAAAAATTGCTGTCTGCCATAGCATAGAGTGCTCCAATTTATACATGATGTATTTACCAAAGTATAAGATGACCCTGAATATAAGATCCCCCCCCCTCCCCCCTTTCATAACAAACATCTTGAAAACAATTTATTTTTTAACATATTCTGGCTAATCGAAATTACAAACTTTTCCTGGTGTTAGGTATCTGCCTAAAAGGTTAACATAACACCTTGTCTAAGCTTATGTCATTTATTAGTTATCTGCATTTGGATAATACATGGAGAAATAAAATAAACAAAAAGAATTTGTTTACATTAATTTTTATCTTCACTGCCTGTTTTGTTTAGCTAGTCTATTGTCTGTAGTACCACTATTTGTCATCATCATCATCATCATAACAGGACATCTGTGAAACACATATCATCTTTGTCACAAATATTTGGGGGTTTCATCTGAATTTGTTGTGATTTCTTTTTTCTCTTCTGAACACATAGCAGATTTCATTTCTGTGCTGAACGTTAGAATGTCCTTTGCTTCCAAATGTATAGCCTGTGTGCTGCTTTCTCATCAGTTGTGTAGAAACAGCAGCTGACACTCCATATTGTTCCCGTCATACCTCACAGTGAGCATTGACAACATTGCTGCATATGCTATTGTTGATTATTTGTCCAATTTCAAAGTCAGTTTGATTCTGAGTACAAATGGATTCACAGAAAATGCAGTTAAAACATGATACACGTTCATAAAAAGCCAAAGTACACAGTTTAGATTTCCATAGTTGGCAGCACAGTAAAATTTTGCGCCCACTCAACATTCCCCTCCTCACACTCATAATAGTTATCAACCAAGCTGAGCTTCAGCAACAGTGAAACATAGATGGCATTATCTTCCAGGGTGCAGGTCATATGTAACAACAGCAAGTAATACATAAATGAAAGATGTGAAAGATGACAATCACGATCCAGTCCAATTCTCAAACTTTGAGACATCCTGTGAACTGTAGCCCACGTAGGATGGCGATTTCACATAGATGGGCAGAGTGATAGGGAACTGTGGAGGGGACGAGGTTTGTGCATGCATGGCAGCAGAGAGCAGGCAAATGAAGTTCGGATTGCCAAACTTTGTTGCTGTGGACAACAGTCAGGCTCATTTGCCTTCAGTACTTCGTATTATACACTCCTGGAAATTGAAATAAGAACACCGTGAATTCATTGTCCCAGGAAGGGGAAACTTTATTGACACATTCCTGGGGTCAGATACATCACATGATCACACTGACAGAACCACAGGCACATAGACACAGCCAACAGAGCATGCACAATGTCGGCACTAGTACAGTGTATATCCACCTTTCACAGCAATGCAGGCTGCTATTCTCCCATGGAGACGATCGTAGAGATGCTGGATGTAGTCCTGTGGAACGGCTTGCCATGCCATTTCCACCGGGCGCCTCAGTTGGACCAGCGTTCGTGCTGGACGTGCAGACTGCGTGAGGCGACGCTTCATCCAGTCCCAAACATGCTCAATGGGGTACAGATCCGGAGATCTTGCTGGCCAGGGTAGTTGAATTACACCTTCTAGAGCACATTGGGTGGCACGGGATACATGCAGACGTGCATTGTCCTGTTGGAACAGAAAGGTCCCTTGCCGGTCTAGGAATGGTAGAATGATGGGTTCGATTATGGTTTGGATCTACCGTGCACTATTCAGTGTCCCCTCGACAACCACCAGAGGTGTACGGCGAGTGTAGGAGATCGCTCCCCACACCATGATGCTGGGTGTTGGCCCTGTGTGCCTCGGTCATATGCAGTCCTGATTGTGGCGCTCACCTGCACGGCGCCATACACGCATACGACCATCATTGGCACCAAGGCAGAAGCGACTCTCATCGCTGAAGACGACACGTCTCCATTCGTCCCTCCATTCACGCCTGTCACTACACCACTGGAGGTGGGTTGCACTGTGTTGGGGCGTGAGCGGAAGACGGCCTAACGGTGTGCGGGACCGTAGCCCAGCTTCATGGAGACGGTTGCGAATGGTCCTTGCCGATACCCCAGGAGCAACAGTGTCCCTAATTTGCTGGGAAGAGGCGGTGCGGTCCCCTACGGCACTGCGTAGGATCCTACGGTCTTGGCGTGCATCCGTGCGTCGCTGCGGTCCGGTCCCAGGTCGACGGGCACGTGCACCTTCCGCCGACCACTGGCGACAACATCGATGTACTGTGGAGACCTCACGCCCCACGTGTTGAGCAATTCGGCGGCACGTCCACCCGGCCTCCCGCATGCCCACTATACGCCCTCGCTCAAAGTCCGTCAACTGCACATACGGTTCACGTCCACGCTGTCTCGGCATGCTACCAGTGTTAAAGACTGCGATGGAGCTCCGTATGCCACGGCAAAGTGGCTGACACTGACGGCGGCAGTGCACAAATGCTGCGCAGCTAGCGCCATTCGATGGCCAACACTGCGGTTCCTGGTGTGTCCGCTGTGCCGTGCGTGTGATCATTGCTTGTACAGCCCTCTCGCAGTGTCCGGAGCAAGTATGATGGGTCTGACACACCGGTGTCAATGTGTTCTTTTTTCCATTTCCAGGAGTGTACGTTCAAATCTATCAGGTAATGATACATTTTAAAACCGACTTCGATCATTCGTCTACACGAGAGAAATCTTACTTATGAGTCTTGAGGTTGTGGTCACTGCTCCACAGCAATTGTCTCTGTGATGTTAGAAGGCCAGAACTGCTGATACAGCTTTTTGAAGATGTCATATAC
Organism: Schistocerca gregaria; assembly: GCF_023897955.1. Taxonomy (NCBI): domain Eukaryota; kingdom Metazoa; phylum Arthropoda; class Insecta; order Orthoptera; family Acrididae; genus Schistocerca; species Schistocerca gregaria. The sequence goes on from NC_064927.1 coordinate 255,331,065, forward strand.
AATTTTTCTCAAAGCAACAATAGTCTGATGACAAGATCATCAAAAATAGTTGCAATAATTGCTACTTACTGTGATTTGGACTATATTATAAATAAAAATTTAATATTTAGCAAAATAAACTTGAAACTCAAACCAAAATCATTATATTTGTTTGACAGCTGCTTCTACGCCATATAATTTTTTAAATGTGTATAATGCACATACGTGTGCGTGTTTCACAGCAGTTTGATGTAAATCAAGGCATAAAAAAGAATTACTGGTAGCAAACAGTAGTGCAAAAGACTGTCATAAAAATTGTCAGTGTGTTATCACAATTTTGATGTAAATAAGTGTTATGAGTTTAAACTAACTCGTTCGACATTATAATGGGAGAATGCATTTATGATCGATTGAACAAGCTGACTATTAACCATCTTCTGTGAATAACTCAATGGAACACTGACTGATAACATCATAAACAAACGATATCTTGACAGGTAACTCTCCCTTTCATTTTTGCAATCATACCATGAAAATGACACCAGTTTACATGTCAAAATACTGGAGCTTTTGATGAATTTATCCAGCTGCATTCTTGTGAATTGTACAACAGGTTGCGAAAAGCTTAACTTTTCCTTGGGCATTGTGTTGAACATAATAGTCTGAATTCTTCACAGGCTAAGTATTTGGATTAATGAAAGCTAGGAAGTTTTCATGCGCAGTGTATGCAATTGATATGTTGACAAAAAAATTTTAAACCATGAGTCTTTAAAACCAAGAAAGATCATTACTTTACTTTGTTTCAAAATCTACATCATAATACAATCTGCTATCTATGTCCATGTCCAAACTATCTGATTGTAAATTTAGGATGGTAGGTTAAATGCTTTTATCCATATCCAACTCCCTGTGGAAGTCTTATTTCTGAAACTTCTCAGTGTGACACACACAGTGTGCCATGCACACACTGAAGGAGGGTACTGTCTATTGCATCAAGCACAAGCCTTTCAGTCTCTGCTGTCTTAAATGTTTTGTTTTCTTCCCCATATAACTTGTAACATGTCGCAAATTAATTCTGTAGATTACACTGACAGTAATATGCAGGTAAATGCAAAACTGTGTGACCACATTAACATGCAAGAAAGTCAAATTTGTACATTCTGTCGCACGACTTATAAATTAATGAGTTGCAGGACTTCAGCACAAATCTGGATTACATTGTCCGGAATACTTTTATTTTACAGCCAGAGCACAATATACCCTTCCTTGGTGCTCATACTTTGTCATTTCTCTGCAGCAGCTGAATGATAACTGGCACAGCAATTATTCTTGGGTATGGCAAGAATTGTTCAATGAATCACTTCTTTAAAGTGACAGTGTTTGTTTCCGAATGGTAGTCACTGCAGATTTTCTTACATCTAAATCCAAGTTTACCCTCAGGAACCAAACCAGAAGAAGAGACAGCATGCAGAATAAGTATCCGAGAACCTTTTCCTGTGGGAACTTTAAAACTACCAGTGCTGTCACTCATTTTTCAGCAGGTATTCATGGAATGATTGTTGTTCCCCCATGTTTCATCGATGTAATACAGTGTAGAACTATATCCTCCTCTTGTATTGTGCATCTTTATAATGAACGTGGTTCATGCTGATTATATATCACTTCTTGCAACATATTTGAAACCAATATATTTTAAATTTTTTGCATTGATGAAGCGCTGCATTTGAAGCCAATTTACTCAGCCATAATTGTAACAAGTTTTTGAGATGTTGAATATTCTCTTCTTCTATACATGTCAAACATGGAGTGCTTTAAAACATAGTTGTCAAAACACTCATCTATTCATGTTACAGGTTTCTTGCGATCTCATTGATTTTCAGTCAGCACAAAAAAAAGAAAATTCCTGATGTTTCTATAGCTCTAATATTTTTGTTTAGTATGCTCTATACAGTTATCTTGCTGACAAGTGCTTCTGCAGTTCATTCTTGAGTCTTCAATACATCAAAAATGGAAGTATCACTTTCAGATTCACATTTGAAAAGGCTATAAATGTGGGACATAAATCTCCTCGAATGCTTGTGAAGCATCTACATGTACAGCTGCATGATTACTCTGCAATTCACTCTTAAGTTCCCGGCAGAGCAGTCATAGAACCACCTTCAAGCTATTTCTCTTCATAAATCATTAATTTTTCACAGTCAAGTAAAATATTGACTTTGGTTCAGACTCAAGTGATGGTTTTTGGAGGACAAGATTTTTGCCTTTGAGTGTTACCTTTATTTAAAAAGCAGCATAAATGTATGTACTGGTATATTGTGTCCATACATGAATGAAAACTTTTATTGAAGACCTGTTTAGATACAACAAAATTTGTAAGTTCATAGAATTCAATACTATTTCCTCCCTTGTTTCAAAAAATTGCCAATTTTTAAAGCAGGAACTTAGATTGTTGTAGTGATTAGTTCATAGTTTCTTGTGTCCCCATTGCATAGTGCCACAAGTCAAATGCCATGAGTGTTAGAGCAAAGTTAATACTGTATCAAATGCTTCATTGTATCAGGAAATCTTGAGCCTGTTTGAACAAAAGTATTGTTTGCTGAGACCTACCTTGTGGAATTCTTTAAAATAAATTTTTACAAAACCTTAATAGTCAAAGCTTCATCTGTAAATGCAAGATGACCCCTATATTAATGTAGTAAACAATGTATAAATGTTAATCTTGGCAGCAACAGTTTAACATGCAAATGGAGATGACCCCATATTTTTTGAATGACATATGTAGGAAAACCTCATCCTGTAATAAGGTAAATGTGGTACAAAAATGTACAATTACATTATTCCCTAATCAAGTCCCAGAACTTTCCAGAAATATCAAATGTCAGAAGAAAAGCAGTTGTTGCTGGTGGGAATTAAGCCAGTTATCTGCATCCTGTCAGCCTTTAACTGTAACCATACACCACAGCATGCGGTCTTGCTCCCCTTTCTTGCAAAACAGTGAACTACTGATTCATAGTGGCCTGTAGCTTCCTGGATACAGGTCTAGTCTGTGGTCCTTCATAAGGTGGTGGAGGTGCAGCCTTGTGTCCTGGTTGTGCTATCACTTCCTAATGATCTATGTGATATTGCAATGTAGTTACTTCTATCAAGGTATGGACTTAATCAGGCAACTCATCATGTTCCTTGTGTCAGAAGTACTTATTGTCAATCTGTTCCTCACAACTGTGAAAGTGTGTCACTCAAAGTACATGGACATTGCCTCTGTGCTTTTCTCTCCTTCATATGGGATTTCCATCCTTGACTTTGTATCCGAGGGCTGCCAAGTGACATAATAATTAGTATGGACCAGAGGATTATTCTAATAATTTTTATGATGGCCTAACCTTTTACAAGATGTCAAACTCCATACATGGGTGCCTGCATTGTAACTTAGCTGGTTGGTGTTTGCCATTATAAAATTTACAGTCGTTATCCTGGACATCCTAACTCTGTATACTTGCTAGCTGTCATGATTCTGCAGTTCTGTTGCTGAGTTGTTTGATGCATTCAACCTCATCACTGTCAGGTTGAAATGTAATCAAAGTATACAGTATTGTTTTAGCATCATTGCTGTGGATAAGGAAAAACAATGTAAAACATGTTGATTATGGAATGGGTCCATTGATTGATACCCCTCCAGAATTCTTTCTAAATATGGGAAGAATTACTGTGTGAGTCAGACAGAGTGCAATGCAGTTATTGGGCAATCAGTCTTACAGCGTAATAGTTGTTGAACACTCTCCTTTCTTTACAGCAATTTAGACATGCCCATTGAATTCCCAGTGGAAACTTACTGGTCTCCAAATGTCTGTTTTTCTCTATGGTGATCAAATTGGGTAGGGAGTCAGTTGTACTTGGCTTGAAGAACCTTGCATGTAGTTCAACACATGCAGCATAAATGTGTGGTTTCTGACTTCATTTCTCAAGTTTTGTCTCCTTGTATCATTTGGTGTGAATGGTAGTTGTTCTTGGATCAGCAATACTATGTACTCATGGTTGAGGGCAACAATCCATTTTGTTACTTCTTCTGGCAACGTAGGTCCAATATTCACTTACTATCTGCCATAGTAGCAATATGGCAATGTGAGGTCCTTATGGTCTTCCATCACCATGCCATTCTGTTGAATATCTTTTAGAGTAGTCTTTTCTTTTAGATTGCCTTAAAGTTCCAAAACTGGAGTAATGAATTCCTCTATCACAGTGACATCCTTTGAAAAAGACACTTTCCAGATGTCCTCTGACATGCTCTTTATTAGTTATAAAACTTTCATCGTATTTGAGTTTACATGTGTACCACAGCACCAAAAATCTCTGTATATATGACTATTATTGTGTCATTTCCTCTGATATTGAGATGTGCTCTCAGCCTATGAAGGACATCAATCGGGTTTAGCATCTCAAAGGGCAATGATTTTGTTTTTCTGGGGGAAGAGGCTCACACAGGCTTAGACCATAAAGATCTGTAGATGGAAAAAAAACCTGTAACATCATTTTAAACTATTTAACTGTATTACCAGGTTTTCTTTTTCTTTTATGGGAAATTATATTACAGCTTTTTCATCTTTTTCAGTTTTTGTCATTGTTCACTCTCCGATTTTATTATTTTGCAGCAAAGTGTAGTTTACCTGGATACTTCTCATTTACAATGTCCTTTAATCTTACAGAAACTTTTGGGTGACAATTAATGAAACGACCATGGAATTGGTGAAATACTTTTTTTTCCATTTTCAAATCGAAGCACTTAAAACTTTCACTTGGCTTCATTAAAGACCCTCTTGAAATTGTCTGAACCTAGTTCTTTCCTGAAACATCTACATGATCAGATAGTTTACCATACAGTTGTGCTAATTCAGAGTATCTGCATTTAACTCTATAAGCAAGATATCCTGCAATCATCTCTAACAACTCAACAGTTTCATGTAAATCTTTAACATTTTCTCCTTGGTACAGTTCAAAAATTTTCCACCTTTGGAACAATCGCTTCAACTTCCCTGTAGATAATGAGGCTTGCTTGTCAGAAGATGATGGTCCTGCAGTCGTATCTCAAGTTTATGGCAGCATATTGACACTTAAGGTGTCAAATTCTTTCTCATTCTTGCATGTACTATCTGATAGGATTTTGCTCACATTATGACTTGAAATCAAAGACTTAATTCTTTGGGAGACAGTAGGCAAAGGATGGTTGTAGAATCTCCTTAGTCCTCTTACTTTGTAAAAGTAGCTCTCATTCATATCTTGATTGCATCTTGAAGACATGATGTACCAATGGCCTTTCAGTGTTAATTATGTTGCCATAGACATTAGAAACCTTTTCTGAGAAGGAAGCAAGTCATCATTAAGTTTCTTTTATTGTATTTTTTGAGTTTGCTCCTTTCTGTTTTCTCATAACTTTTTGGTACAGAACAAATACAACAGTCACTTGTAAGCTGATCTTCTTCTCTCCCTCTTTTTTTTCATCTTATTACCCTAATTGTGAAAATCAGATCATATAGTTCTTCCAAAGTGTTATTTTGGTCTGGTAAATAATTTCCATATGCATTTTTTAATTTGTGTCTGGGGTTCAGTACACCAGATCCGTTGTTTATGACTTTTGTAGCCTCATAAACATAACTGAAGTCAGGAAGTCTGTGGCAAATGTCTTGCCCTACAGGAAGAGAAAACTGCTCAGCTGCTTTCCTTACAGTTTGCCTTTCACACCAGCAACAAGCAAGTGGTTCATTGTTACTTGTGGGCATATTGTGCTCTCACATTAAATTCAACATTTTTTGTTACTTGAATCATTTAATTCCACAAGTTGTTAGAAACGGCTGGGCCAAAGTTAAAATAACGAAACTTCTGATGACAATAACTTGAGCATTGTTGTGAGGTCCTCTGATAATCTCCTTTACCTGGTCAAAAGATATTTCACTGTTTATGTTCATTTCTTCAAAGCTAAGAATTATGTCTTTTACAAATTTTGTTAATAACTTTGATTGAGTTTTCAAAACACTAAGGCTGAAATCAGTAAAACCTGATGGAATGCAATACTGCCTGAGTCTTCTTTTAATAGCGACTGCACTAGGAAGAGGATATTTCAATACATTCCTGACAAAAGCTAATGCTTTGTATGATAGGCAACCTAAAGTTGCAACCTTTGCAACATCTTCAGATGATCAGTAGAACTCTGTCCTTTCATAACTGCTTCCTGTCGACAGTTAGATTAATAGCCCTGAATCACTTTTTGAGCACGTTTTAACTTCAGTAAGTCGGCACTACACTGAAAGGGATATTCCTGTAAATCTTCATTCTTCTGCATAAGGTCTTTTATCTCCGTTTCCATAATTTCTAATTGTTAGCATAAGCATGCATTGTTGCGTTCATAGCAGTGTTTGTTTTCATGGTTAACGTTTTGTCTGGTAATAATTTCTTCATTAGTTGGTGGTATATTTACCTGTAAAATCTCTTCAACAGTGGCTTCGGTTTTGTGCCCAAATATTTCTCTCCTTATTAGCCTCATTACTACATTATAAACATCACTGGGTGAGGGAAGGTTTAGAGTTGGAACAGCATGAGTCTTCAGCTTGCATTTCTAAAAAATATTCAACAGTCACATTTCAAATCTCTTTCATAATCTGAATCAGTAAAATGTATTGAACAGACGTGAGCATTTTCAACCAAAGATATGTCTGCATGTTTATAAGCATTTATTCAATTGTGGCGCTGTTGACCAGGATGTGTGTGCTGCTTACCTTGAGTCTGGCATGCTTCATGATGAAGCTGATGCCACATGTTTCCATGGTGCCAGCTGGCATTCCTCTTCAAAACAGATCAACATGTTTTGAAAACAATCCAACTTGTTGTGGTTGATATACCATGTCTATCATAATGTTTTCACCTGGGTCTGCCAAGGGAGTGTCTGCTTCAGAGCTGGAGCATAGACAATTTGCAGACCATGCTTGTAATGTGGACCGGTGTGGTCACAGGTGAAGGCCTTGGATTTTTCAATTTCTTCCCTGCCATTTTCTGTTTCACTCCTACACTGTACTTTCCTTTTCCCATATTCTCTACCCTTTTCCCCCCATCTCTCTCTAAGTCATCTTGTAACATGGAGCAGAGGATCTCTTAGGTCCACACCTCTGTTTGAGTTAGAATTTGCTTAATTTTCCAATCATGGTCTTTTGCAAGATGGGTGTGGAAAGAGGTAATGTGTTGTCTGACTTTACAGAATAAGTACTCTAAGAACTTTAACTTAAACATTTTCCATGCTGCTTACTGCCTCTACCATAGTGTACACTTGTGGAGTGTGGTAAGTATCTTTCAGATTTACAAAAGTAACCAGTGATGAAATGTACTATTTATCCATCTCTTCTATTAATCCTGTATGATAAGCATCCCATACTGATTAATAGTACTCAGGTATAGTCAAACAAGAGCATGGTAATCCACCTCTCACATGGGTGAATTATAAAATTTTCCTATAGAATTTCAATTTCACAAACTTTTGTTTTGTTTTGTTTTGTTTTCTTTTTTTTTTAATTCCACATTTGGTCAGTTCTGTCATGTGCGTCTATTATTTTTGTTATTGTTTCCAGTGTAACTGAACAATAACCAAACTTTCTGCCTATTTAGGTGCAAGTGTTTGATTCATTTCTATTAAGGGGCAATTGTGAGTCCCTCTGCAAGTAACTAATTCATTGAATGTCTACCTGCATATCACCACCATTTTGCACAATTGCATGTACAACAGTATTATCTGTAAATTGCGTTGTGGAGGTAAGTTAGGTTCACTTTATCACTAAACAACTGAAACATTCACTTGATTCCAGAAGCAAGTTGCCTATCTAACAGCTTCCAGGAGAAACAAAAACATGATTTTCAGTATTCCATATGATTCCTGATCAAATTTAAAATGCTCTTATAACTTCTTATTAGGATAGATAATCTTACATTAAAGGTTTAACACAATGAGAAAAGAAGTTGAAAAATATGTACACATCTCAAGACAGTGTAATTCATAATTGAGTTTTAGTGGTGCAATGTTCACTAGTTGGTAAGAAAGAGAAAATTCAGTCTCACATTCAGCTTGAGAACATTTGAGTTACTAGATTCAGTCTTCAGTGGAGATCCTATGGCTATTACCATCCAGCAGTTAGTACGTGTTGTGTAGTCACCTGCAACTGCCACACACAGTGCAGCCCGCGAACAGAGCGACCTCGCATGGTAGGCAATTCTACCTGGCTGTGGAACTGCTACAGGTTCTGGCAGTTATGGTGTACCAATGTATGCATAACTCTTATTCTTTCTTCAGACAATTTGGAGCCAAAATTACAATAAAAAATGACTTTCCTGTTTTACTACAATATTACTGAATGGGATGTGCTTGTGGCGGTTGACAACTTTTGCTACTTCATAACCACTCGTCACTGATCATAAAGTTGAATAATTTAACATTAATTGTTTAAGTAACTCTGGAAACGGCTCATGTGGCCATGGACTTCCGATCAGCATAGCCTTCCCACCCAGGTGTGGGTTCCTAAGGGACACCATGGAAATTCTGGAACAAGGCTAATTTAACCTTATGTTCCACCCAGCAATTTAAAAAAAAATGTTTAAAAATTTTATTGACAGGTCTGAAAGTGTCTTTATATAATATGGTCTTGCATTGATGGAGTCAGGTATAAACAAATGTGAAGATATCTTGGTAGCGATATCAGCATGATGTCTAGTGGAGGGTGCAGGGCAGGTGTGGGGAGAGACTGAGGACAACCCTCTTGCTGCTGTGTGTGGGATGGTAGCAATGGTCAGGAACAGGGTTGGTCCTCAGGTAGAAGGAAGGCTGGATCAGACCCTCATATCACCATTCATAGCACGGTGATGTGTGAACATGTAACATACCCTGGAACAAGTATCAATGCTAATCATTACTGACAGAAAAGTGCTGTGAGAGAACAGATTAGTACATATACTTTCCATTGTCACTTAATTACTCAGAATTCAGGTAATCTCTCATCACATTTACCAATTTTTGTCTGTATATAATCGCTTATGAATATCAGAGTGCCGTATCAACACACTCATGTTGCGCGTGGTAAATTTGTTGTTGTGCACAGTATATGTCACTTTTCACACTTCTGTCAGTCTTTGAAACTGATTCAAACTTTTACAGAATTCAATTACAAATTTATTTACCAGCCCTGAATCTACATAAATTCAGCTCAGTTCGTTCTCTTAATATGTTGTCATACAGTGCATACTGGTATGGCTACAAACTCTCATTAAACTTTGACAAAACACAGTATATACAGTTCCACACAGTAAATGGAATGTCACCATTAATAAATATAGACTTTGATTAGAAATCGGTAGGTAAGGTAGAATATTCAAAATTTCTAGGTGTATGCATTGATGAGGGGTTGAACTGGAAAAAACACACTGGGGATCTGCTGAAACAATCGAGTTCAGCTACTTATGTTATTAGGGTCATTGCAAATTTTGGCCATATACCTCTAAGTAAATTAGCTTACCACGCCTATTTTCATTCTCTGCTTTCGTATGGCATCATATTCTGGGTAACTCATCATTAAGTAAAAGAGTGTTCATTGCACAAAAGTGTGTAATCAGAATAATTGCTTGAGCTCATCCAAGATCGTTCTGCAGACACTTATTTAAAGTGCTAGAGATCTTCACTGTAGCCTCACAATATATATATATTCACTTATGAAATTTGTTATTAACAATCCGGATGAATTCAAAAGTAATAGCAGTGTACATGGCTAAACACTAGGAGAAAGGATGATCTTCACTACTCAAGGTTAAATCTAACTTTGGCTCAGGATGAGGTAAATTACGCTGCCACAAAAGTCTTTGGTCACTTACCTAATAGCCATATAACATTTAAAAGGAAATTAAAAGAATTTCTTAATGGCAACTCCTTCTACTCATTAGATGAATTTTTGGATGTAGTAAGTGGGTAATTTCCCCACAAAAAAAAAAAATATTAAGTGTCATGTAATATTTTGTGTAATGTAATATCTTGTATAGACAACTTTTATTAACCTGACACATTCCACATCATTACGAAGTGTCATATTCATGATCTATGGAACAAGTAGTAATCTAATATACTCTAGGGCTTTGATATTTGCATTCCTAACCTGACAATACAGATTCCGTAACTGTTTTGGAAAACTGCAAACAGTTGACACATCCTCCCCAGAGGATGGTTTGCATAACGCAAAATGGGAAATTATTCTCTACCCATAGAGAACCTTACAGAGTGACAATCCTGAACTCTGATGTACCTTTGGGTTATAAACAATTACTGTGGTACTTTCTGGCAGATTAAAACTGTGTGCCGGATCGAGACTCAAACTTGGGACCTTTGCTTTCATGGGCAAGTGCTCTTCCAACTGAGCTACCCAAGCACAACTCATGTCCCATCCTCACAGCTTTATTTCTGCCAGTACCTCATCTCCTACTTTCCAAACTTTTCAGCAGCTCTACTGTGAACCTTGCAGAACTAGCACTCCTGAAAGAAAGGATATTGCAGAGATGTGGCTTAGCCACAGCCTAGGGGATCTTTCCAAGATGAGAAATTCTGGAATTACTATGGTGTCAAAGTGTCCACATTCTAAGACGACTCTTCGAGTAGTAACTCACCATTTCAGCTATGCTCCTGTGCACTTACTCTGTTCTTTCATTAGCTTGTGGATATGGTGCATTTATCAGTAACTTCTGATTTGTAGCAGCCAGCATAGTTGCTCTATCAATTCAGTTATAAATTACTACCTTGATCGATTATCATGCTTTCTGGTGTCCCAGACATCAATATTCAATGGTTAACAATTGCGTGAGATATCTATGTTGATTTGGTACTGCAATCATAAGTACATAGTGTGAGAAGTGATCAATATGGTTAAAGTGTACAAATTTTCTGCTGGTACTGGACAGAGGTCTCAAGAATATCCACACTAATGATTTGGAATTATTGTCTGTCCTCCAGTAAATTCTGAATTGCTGCTTCCTGATGGCTAACTTCCACTCTTTGTGCACAGATCTTTGTGTTCTGCTCCATGACCCATTTGCTTGTCCACCATCAATAGTTCTCCCTCAGTACCACATCACTTATACTTGCTGATATGGCTATATGTCATCCATGCTCTGTTTGCTTGTATAGTATCCTGTTTTCACTGTGGAACAGTATTTGCAGGTCCACCACCAATAGTACTCTGAGACACATCTCGTAGTTCGACTTTATCCATTCCCTTCCAAGAAATGGAATCATAAGCCTGCCTCAATACCTCATCACTTAAACTTGCTGGTACTGCCATATGTTATCCATATTTGGTTTATTTACACAGTATCCCATCATCAGCCCAGAGCTGCATTTACATTACAAACTGCTTTCACCATTTTCTGCAAAATCTGCAACACCCTGTATTTCATGCACTTTCCAACCAAGGTTGTTGTCATTACAGTGATTTTTCCAGGATGCTGTATAACTTCAAACTAAAATTCACTAAGCTGTAACACCCAATTGGTTAAGTGACTAGTCAGATCCTTCAGGCCACAAGCCATTTTACTGAGCGAGGTGGTGCAGTGGTTAGCACACTGGACTCACATTCGGGAGGACGACGGTTCAATCCTGTGTCCGGCCATCCTGATTTAGGTTTTCCGTGATTTCACTAAATTGCTCCAGGCAAATGCCAAGATAGTTCCTTCGAAAGGGCACGGCCGGCTTCTTTCCCAATCCTTCCCTAATCTGATGAGACTGATGACCTCACTGTTTGGTGTCCTCCGCCAAACAACCCAAAACCACAAGCCATTTTAATGTTGTGTAATCTGCTTCTATTTTGAAGTATTTGCTGTGCAAGCAACAGTGGAAATTTGTGATACCATAAATCAGGCTGAGCATGTCTTTTTCTGTGGTGGAGTAATGCTTCTCTGCCTTGTTTACCTTCCTGGAAGCACAGGTTGTTGGGTACCGTGCTCTGTCTTCTTCTGAGTTAATACATATCCCTAAGTATGGTTGATAGTCTTGCTTGACAATATGAACTGATCCAGAAAATAGTAGGACAGTACCAGTCATCAGTAAGAACTTCTACTGCACAAAGGTTTTTTTGAAATCTTGTTCCCAGTGAACTTCATCTCCTTTTTCAGAAGAAGTGTGAGGAGCCTCACTACCTCTGCAGACCATAGAAAAACTTTTCAGCATTAACTAGCAAAACCTAAAAAAGACTCTAGCTTTTTTGCACGTAAGGAGTAGAAAATTCTGCATGTGTTCCGCTAAAAGTTGGGGGATCTCTTTGCTCACCATCTTGGTCAATAATAAGTCATAAATAACAAACTTCCTTTAGGACAAAATTATATTACTCCAAACTCATTTTTAACTGTACTTAAAATAATTGACTAAACATGTCTTCTAAGCCTACTATGTGTTCTTGGAAAACATTATAATATCACTCTAGTATACTCTGCACTGCCTTGGTTTCAGAACTCGTAACACTCCATGTAACAGGCATTGGAAAGTTGCCTGCATATTTTTCAATGACAATGGTAGTGACCAGATACAACAGTAAATGCAGCCTTGCATCGACCCTACAGTGTTACTGCCAACTGATATTACCCACTATGCTAATCCATTGTTGTAAAGTATCAGCATTGTGGAAGATTATATGAATTTTTTATAGTATTTATTGTGGTTCTCTGATTTAAACATCAATATTCAGAACAAATCTGATATGCCTTATTCCCATCCATGCTTTTCTTTGATACAATTATACAATTGCCCCCCCCCCATAGGACCAGTACATTCTTCTACAATTCTACAAACATTTCAAGGATCTGTTGATTTGAAAACTCCTTCATAACCAATTGGAAATAATATATAACACAGTATGCTTTCTTGTACACCAGAGGTTCATTCCCAGTGGGAATGACGTGCTGTCTTATTGAAATTGTTGCCAATGGTTCAGGAGGGTTGAACAACTCTGCATATTCCTCCCAACAATTTTTCCATTTCATCCCTATTATTTCTCTGTAAATACAACACTTTCTCCTAAATTGTGACTACATTAGGAGACTGTCCTGGCTTAGAGTACTCCATATTTAATTCTCTATCCAATTCTTCTTCTTCCAGTAGCTCTAGAATAGCTATCAGAGCAGTGCACTTAAGGTTCTGATGTGCAATACCTACCTTCTGTCAACTTCTTTATACATGGTACCATAGGACACACAAACCATTGTCTTTTATCCAGTTACACATTCTTCCTAAAGGCTCTACTAAACGTAAACTACTGGCTGGCAAATCTGCTTTGAAGTCCATCTTGATTAGTTTCCTTGTACATAGAAGTATTTTATGTCATGAGTCAAATCTGAGGGACTGTGCACCCAATTTAGATGGCTTCCCCTTGCCTAAGTGTGTGCTTTGTGACAGTTTGGTATTCTTGGTACCAATGCACCATCCACCTAGTACTCTACATTGTTTCATATTGACTTTAGCATAAAGTTGACTCAAAAAAATCCAGTCAAAGTATGACATTGTAGCTAATGCCAACTTGAGGAAGCACTTCCACACAAGCCCAGAAGTCTTTCCATCTTACTTGGAAGTTCACCAATGCCACACAAAATGAGCAAACATAACCCCCACATATGCCGCTCAGTCTACAACGAGGTAGATGTAAATTTCTTACCTAAAGCACATCCTGACTTGCTGAGGATACCTGCAACCCCATACGCAGCAGAATGTACATATACTTTCCCCTTCAAATCCAGTCATACAATTATCTGCCACTTTTTTTGCACACGGTTTCCCTTTACTTACACTTATTGGAAGAGCCATATAGTGTCTGCAACTCTCCTACTTCTGTGTATCACTAGATTGCAAATGCCATCCTGTGTCCCTTTGCCTTGTGCATATGAAAACCTATGCTAACATTCCTGCTCAAAATGTCCAAAATGTTTACACTTCCCACACTAAGGTTTCCTGGAGTCACAATGAATGTGACCAGGATAACCATAATGATAACATGTGACTCTCACTAGGTCTGGCCACTGCGTCTTTCTCTGACAGAGACATTGCATATGCCACAGCTTGATTTAATGACTTTTCAAATGCTGCTTGAACCTTATGGGGAACATCAGATGGAAAAACCTGCTGAAATGTGTCAAGTGCATTTTGTGCTGCTCCGTGTAATATGCCTTTATTAGTACTGTCATTGTATGTGAGCTCATAGGTATTAATAATAAGTTTCCTAACTCTCTCCACAACATTTTCTAAAAACTCCCTTTGTATTTGGGATATACTATTCAGCTATTCCTGATAATACCTTGATGTGTTTTTTCTCTTATATTTCACCAATAACTCTTTCCACAAATCTTGTCATTTTTAATGCATATGCAACTAAAAATGCCTGTCAAGTTTTGGTTGTACCATTGGAATTATATTACAGTCAAATCACACTTGTTATGTTGACCTGATGTATGAATAAATATTTTGAAAAACCATTTGAATCTTCAGTGAAAATTATGTACAGTCAAACATTAACGATGCAGGTAATGGTTTGCAAGTGAAAACAAGTGTTTTAAACTACACTCCTGGAAATGGAAAAAAGAACACATTGACACCGGTGTGTCAGACCCACCATACTTGCTCCAGACACTGCGAGAGGGCTCTACAAGCAATGATCACACGCACGGCACAGTGGACACACCAGGAACCGCGGTTTTGGCCGTCGAATGGCGCTAGCTGCGCAGCATTTGTGCACCGCCGCCGTCAGTGTCAGCCACTTTGCCGTGGCATACGGAACTCCATCGCAGTCTTTAACACTGGTAGCATGCCGCGACAGCGAGGACGTGAACCGTATGTGCAGTTGACGGACTTTGAGCGAGGGCGTATAGTGGGCATGCGGGAGGCCGGGTGGACGTACCGCCGAATTGCTCAACACGTGGGGCATGAGGTCTCCACAGTACATCGATGTTGTCGACAGTGGTCTGCGGAAGGTGCACGTGCCCGCGACCTGGGACCGGACCGCAGCGACGCACGGATGCACGCCAAGACCGTAGGATCCTACGCAGTGCCGTAGGGGACCGCACCGCCACTTCCCAGCAAATTAGGGACACTGTTGCTCCTGGGGTATCGGCGAGGACCATTCGCAACCGTCTCCATTAAGCTGGGCTACGGTCCCGCACACCGTTAGGCCATCTTCCGCTCACGCCCCAACATCGTGCAGCCCGCCTTCAGTGGTGTCACGACAGGCATGACTGGAGGGACGAATGGAGACGTGTCGTCTTCAGCGATGAGAGTCGCTTCTGCCTTGGTGCCAATGATGGTCGTATGCATGTTTGGCGCCGTGCAGGTGAGCGCCACAATCAGGATTGCATACGACCGAGGCACACAGGACCAACACCCGGCATCATGGTGTGAGGAGCGATCTCCTACACTGGCCGTACACCTCTGGTGATCATTGAGGGGACACTGAATAGTGCACGGTACATCCAAACCGTCATCGAACCCATCGTTCTACCATTCCTAAACCGGCAAGGGACCTTTCTGTTCCAACAGGACAATGCACGTCCGCATGTATCCCGTGCCACCCAACGTGCTCTAGAAGGTATAAGTCAACTACCCTGGCCAGCAAGATCTCTGGATCTGTCCCCCACTGAGCATGTTTGGGACTGGATGAAGCGTCGTCTCATGCAGTCTGCACGTCCAGCACGAACGCTGGTCCAACTGTGGCGCCAGGTGGAAATGGCATGGCAAGCCATTCCACAGGACTACATCCAGCATCTCTAAGATCGTTTCCATGGGAGAATAGAAGCCTGCATTGCTGCGAAAGGTGGATATACACTGTACTAGTGCCGACATTGTGCATGCTCTGTTGCCTGTGTCTATGTGCCTGTGGTTCTGTCAGTGTGATCATGTGATGTATCTGACCCCAGGAATGTGTCAATAAAGTTTCCCCTTCCTGGGACAATGAATTCACAGTGTTCTTATCTCAATTTCCAGGAGTGTAGTTACCAATAAAAAAATGGTATGCAACTGTGACACAAACTTTAATGAATAATAAATAAATTGAGTTGCTGGTGCTTTATGCTAATACAGTGTTGAAATTTCCTTAACCCTGGAAGGAACAAGCATTCTACATATTTTCTTGGCACGTAACATATGCCCTTACAGCTGCTGTTAACTTTAATGAAGCTCTTACAGCTGCTCATCATTCCATCCCTCTAACTCTGTGGCCATGTGTAATGTATCGATGAAAGTCAAGACATCTTTCCTTAACTTACCCAAACTTACCCAGAAAAAGAATAACTAATGTGGAGGTACTAGTGTCTAGGATGGGTAGGGACACACTAGGAGGGGACCATTCCCTTATCTCCTCCTGTAACTTCTGTAGCTCCTTGTGTAACTTCAAATTATTCGCTTGCATTTGAGCAAGTTGATCAGTAAGTGCTTTCGCACCTCCTGGACAGATACTTTCTCACCCTTAATGCCATTATATTCCAAATCTGTTACCATCTGAAGCCAAAAGAAATATACATAAAATACCACAAAGTTAAGACAGGCAAAAGAAAAACCAAATGACCTTGCAAGCCCAGACAACTTTTATAATTGGCGCTTACTTGCACCCTTCTGTTGATAGCTGTCATTGAACTGCTGCTGCTGAAATTGGCTGTGTTGCTCTGTGTCTTTCAAGTGTTCATTGTACAACACCAAATATAGCTTCCACTAGCTCTTCTCACATCAAATGTAGCAACACAGGACTGTCTAGGTGATAGACAAGTGCAAATACAGTTACATTCAAGTTGGGAGACATTAATTTATGTATTCGGTTCAATTTACATAGGAGATCGTATGTCCTCTGTCAACCGGCAGCGAATGGATGTCAAACAATTGGTCAGCAGCATCGACGTGTTGTCATATAATACTTGTGGCTGAATAACCCATCCTGGTCAGGGAGTGGAGTGATCTTACGTGATAGATATGCCTGGCTGGCAGTAGAGCTGCTTCAGATGCTGATGCTGCAGTCTGGCATGGCTGTGCCAAGACGGGGGCTCCTGAAGGCCTACTCCAGCAGTGGCTAGTGACAAAAATTACGACATCCAGGGAGTGGACCCTAGACCCAATGTCTGGTTGACGAAGCCTGGTCAAGGTAGATTTCCAGCTGGTCAGTGGCTATAAGGGCCCTAGTTTTACCCTCGGTGCATCAAAGCTGATGCTAGACAGTGAAGTAGGTGGTTCCGTAGAATGAGACAATGATGAGTGCTCCAAGTAATGATGATAAGTGTGTTTTTGTAAACCAGGTTACATGGCGGTAGGCTGCTCCAGAGCAGGAGCCATTTCAATACTTCTTGCCAGCTGGATGGATAGTCTTTGTGAGCACCATGCTGCAGTCTGGCATGGCTGTGTTGACAAGCAGACATCACAGTTGTCACAATGCTCCCCTGCCACAATGCTCCAGAAGTGTGCTGAATCTTGGTGAGACCATTAGTTACTGACTGAGTGGTCGTTCTGATGTACTGGAGCTGACATGGTGGCAAAAAGTTGTGCCAAATGATTACTGGGCACTTGTGTCTATGCATAGTGTTGAGAGCACTTAGTGACTTCCAATGAACTTGTCATTTAATTTCTGATCTTTTCAGAATCTTTTTTGTTAACATCCCCTCACAAAAGAGTGAAGGAAAAAAATTATCACTTTATTACATTTTTGCTGCTCATGTAGTAAAACTTTAGCAACAGGCATGATATTTTAATTTATTACTTCTTTACTACAAATTCTAGTAGAAAGAATTTTGTCCACGAATATCACTAAATGTACCTGCAAAATTATGTAATTGTACAAATTTACATTGTTAAAGTGCAGTTTAATTACTTTGCTTTTATAACTTATTTTTGCTATAACCAAGTGTAAAATAAGTGGTTTGATGCTTTGCACTATTTGCCAAAAGGTCTTACATGAACATATAAAGAGGTTATCTAATTTTTGGTGTAACAGTTTTGGTTTTGACTTTTTCATTGGTCAGTGAACAACAGTGTTTAGTACAAATACGTTCCAAAAAGCCATGCATGAATTTGCACTTTTTAGAAAGGCATATGTCAGGTTCTGTTGATCACAGAGCTAAGGGGGCCAACATTTCGGATAACCTATGGTGTAATGACCATTTGTATACAAATCAGATGAGCGGGTATGCTGTAGCTATTCTACAGCACTGGGTCAAAATTTAAATACTTCACACTTCCTCCGGCACAAGCAAATGGTTGATTCAGTTGCATTTGCTGTTGTCTAAGCAAACTGACATATAGTTTCTCCTTAAAACTTTGAGCCCCTCGCAAGGACTAAAACATCAATCCAAAGAGCTTTTTATCCCACACAAACCATGCACCTCTTACCTTTCACTTACTTTCCAAGATCCTCAAACTCAATTATCCTGGCTATCCCATAGTTTCCAGCTTAAAAGCACCCCCTGAACATATATCTACCATAACTGATCGACACATGCAACATTTAGTACAAAGACTTCCCTCCTATATTAAAGGCACCAACCATTTCCTAAATTGACTACCATCTGTGCTCATCCCACTACCACCACACATCTTGCTTGTCACCATTGACGGCACTTGCCTCTATACCAACATTCCCACGTGCATGGTCTGTCTGTTGCTGAACATTTCCTCTGCCATTACCCACTGAACATTTCCACTGCCATTACCCGCCTGATTCCAAACCTAGGACATTCTTCCTGCTCTCCTTAATCAACTTTATACTTACCAACAACTACTTTACCTTTCAGAGGCAAACAGATCTTGGGTACAGCCATGGTAACCAGAATGGCTTCTTCCTATGTGAATACTTCATGTGTCACCTTTAGTAGGCTTTTCTGGGTTCCATAAGCCTTCAGCCCCAAGTGTGGTTTAGGTACATTGATGACATCTTCTGGCATGTGAACTCATGGTATAACATTTCAGCTCCTCAACACCAAATTAAAACGTTCCACTTCAATTTGTTTGCACTTATAGCGATCCCAGCTTCCTCAACCAAATTAAAACGTTGCATTAGGAGGTGTATGCTTCGTGCAAAAGGTCTTGAGTTCATATTGACGACAACAAGTAATTGTTCATTACAGCCATTTATTTACAAACAGAACTGACAGACTTCACAGACTCAACAACTGACTCTCAGAGCTAACCGCACTGCATATCCGAACTGGCAACTGACAACTCCTAGGTGTATTAATAGCTTTCCAAACAATGAGAGTCTTTGACAATGTTTTGTTTACAATACGATAGCAATTCACGACTTAAAACTAAATTAGACATTACAGAATTTTAGTACAGATTAAAGTAAGTAAAAGGATCAGTACATATAAATTCTTACAAGCATAATTTCCAAATAGATTTTATAACATTTTTCTACCAGCTTCTGGATAACCTTCACCAGATTTGTACCGATGTTTCCAGAAACATCCCGACATTTGATTCTGGATATCTCTTGAGTGACCCAGAACAACTATTTATATGTAAAATGATTTAAATCGTGTTTCAAAACGTAAATAAATCTTTTTAGCAATATTTCTTGATACAAATCGTCTTTCGAAACCAGGTCATGAAACAGTCTTCACAAGCTTTCGCATCCTTGCGATCATAATATAGAATTTCTCCATAGAAAGTTCCAGAAGTGTGCATTACACGTTCATTTACAGACTTTCTCTTTAGCTGGTGAGTTTTTTAAAAGTATCTTGTCCATATTATACGAAATAATTTAGCTCAAAACTGATAATTTATACAATTAATCAGAGCTACAGCAAACAGTGAGTCTTTCTTTTACAAAATGAAATATAATTACAAAATTGAATGAAAATAGGTTACTAACACTAATATATATTTACATTAATTCTATTTTTGTTCTTTCTGTGCAAAATGTCCTAATATTGACACAGTACAATATTTAAACATCACCAAAGTTTCCCTTTACATTTTGCATATCTGTATTGACATCCCCTAAAAGTCTACAGTATCGAATACTTCAATATGTCCCAATATGTCCTGTAATGTTACAATGGTAGGGTTCAGCTATTAAAATTCTTGTAATCTCTAAATACATTCTGCCAGTTAAATTTCTCATGGTCCTATTCTGAATCCCATGCCACTTTCTGCGACATTGACCTCATCCTCACCAACAGTGAGCTGCACACTTCTCTTCACATTAAACCTACTAACAAACAGCAGTACTTACATTTTGACAGTTGCTATACTTTCCACACCAATCACTCCCTCCCATACAGCATTAGCATTTGAGTCAAGTCAAACGTATCTGCTCAGATGCAGACTCTTTGCAACTACACATCACCATTCGTACCTCATCCTTCACTGGGTGTCATTATCCCACCAGCATACTTCAAAAGCAGATTTCCTGGGCTATCACATCCAATCCTGGTACCGCTGATCCATTCAAAAAACAACTTACAAGGATACTTCTTGTCACACTGTATCATCCTAGTCTTGAATGTATTAATCACCTGCTTAGAGAAGATCAAACAATAGAAAATCTAGGATAGAATGTAACAATATTATGAAAAGGAAAGCTGCTACTCAACATATAGCAGAGATGCTGAATCACAGATAGGCACATCAAAAGGACTGTTGCAAATAAGCTTTTGGCCAACAGGGCCTTTGTCAAAAATACATGACAGAGACAAACACACACTCATGCAAACTCAACTCTCACACACATGACATCTGTGTGTGTGTGTGTGTGTGTGTGTGTGTGTGTGTGTGTGTGTGTTTGTCATTTATTTTCAATGAAGACCTTGTTGGCTGAAAGCTTATTTTTGACAGTCTTTTCTGCAACTCAGCATCTCCATTATAAAGTGAATGGCAACTTTCCTTTTCATAATATTAGAGAGGACTATACTATGTAGTGAAAAGGGGTTCATTCTGTCTCATATTTTGACAATCACACCTAAATAGCTTTTGTTGCCCTCACAATCTCCATGATATCCTTGTCAGATCCAATGCTCCTTCTGCACAGATTTCCCTACCCTATGGTTTCTACCCCTGTGACCGTCCCGGCTATACAACTTACCCTATGCACCCTCCTACCACCGTCTAAACTAGCCCTGAAACTTATTACTATCAAAGGGAGACCAATCTGTTAAATGACACATGTTGTTAGCCAGCTGTTATTTAAACACTGCTCTGCCTTTTACATCAGCATGACTACCACTAATTTATCCACTAGAATGAATAGACATAGGCAGATGGTGCATACCAGCAACACACAATATCCCATTGCTGAACATGGTCTACAACATGACAGTCATTCCCTTGGTGCCTGTTTCACCACATATGCCATCTGTATTATTCTCCCACACACCAGTTTCTCAGAACTCTGCATGTGGGAACTGGCATTACAAGATGTCCGTAGTGCTCACCATCCAACTGGCCTAAATCTCTGCTAATTTCTTTGGTCTCAGCATTTCTTCAGGGTAACTATTCCTTCTTTCACTCACTTTCAGTTTTCCACATCTTTCATTTTTGGAACTGTCTACTTCTCCCCCCTCCTCCCCCACTCTCCCAGCCACCCAACTCTTTACCTCTTTCACATAAAATGCACTTAGCTTTCCGCTCTTGATAATATCGTGCATAATGTTATTTGGCAGTAATTTCTGTCCACCTTTAAGCTATTGGTTTTTCCAATCTTGTCTGGTGCAGTCCCCAACAATCAGTCTTTTGTGTCCCCTGCCCAGGGTTTATGGGGGGGGGGGGGGGGGGGGCTTTTCTGAACTCTCCCTATTTCCTAAATCTCACCAATCATTTTCCTTCATCCCTCTTACTTTCCTTTCAACTCTATTGCCAGAAGAAGGAGCCACTGGCTCCAAAATCTTGCAAATTTTAATATCTTTATATGAGTATTCTCCTACTTCTTCTTGGGGAGTAGATTTTTTGTCAACCCAAGTACATTATGTTCTCTAAAATAGTTGACTTTCGTTGATATAATAATATTTTTACTCTTTCGAGATGCAAATCATAATCGAGGAATTTTTGATGAATTAAGACTGATAATCAAAATATACAGGAAAAATTTAAGGGCATCAATTTGTGTTAACCTCATATTATGCATACTTATTTGTTGTTTGCATGTGTTAAAGTATATAAATGTGTGGAGATATATAAATAAACTGTCAGAACTTTACTGACCTATAGGATTCATTTTATATATGCTGCACACCCTCTCTAGCAGGAAAAACAAGGGAATGAGTAGAAAAATGCTCATGTTGCAGCACCAAAAAGGTGAATATTTTCCTTTTTAAAAGACTCTGAAAGAAAAGAGGAAAACCAGCTGCCTCAATTCCTGTTCAGCCTTCCTCATCAAAAATTTTGGTATCCATACATATTCATGGATTTTTGCATCAGACAGACAATAATAATGGAAGACAGCTGAGATGTTCCCATTGTAAGAAAAAGAGAGAGGAGATAGTGATTGTGGGAGAGTGAAAGTGGCAGTGAAAAAGAAAGAAATGAATGAAGACAGTAGCAGTTGGAGCCTAAGAGAGAGGAGATATTGTTGGTCAGTGAGAAACAGTGGCAGTAAAAGAGAAAGTGAAATGGATGGAGATAATAGCAGTGGCAGCAAAAGAAAAAGGAATGGAAATGAAAAAGAGAGCTGAATGAAGATCATACATAGGCGAACTATAAGAGGGAAAAATTTGTTCGCTTTCCCCATATGTTAAAATTCCTGACTTAGAGGTCAAAACCTGAGCAGACCTCTCCAAAGAAAAGTGTGGAGAGGAGACAAAGGTGGTTGAACCAAAATAAAGCTGACTGTAGGCAAGAAAGAAAGAGACATTGACAATGGCATAGAAAAAGAATGAAATAATGACAATGACATTGGGACAGTGAGACAGTGGCAGTGGCACAGAAGTAGATAGTGCTGAGGGAAAGCAAGAGAGAGGGACAAAGACAGTGACCATTTGGACGATAGACAGGAAGAAGTGCCATTCGGAGAAAAAGTGACAGTGAGAGGGAGATGCTGAAAAGAGAGACTTTGTAAAAGGATTTAGCATGTTCCATGTTAAAAGAGCATGAATAACTACCAAAATTATTGGTGAGGAAGATTGCATGAGTACTGAGGTAGCTGGTTCCCTACTTTTCTGTTGGAGTCTTTTAAAGAGGAAAATATTTAAATATGTCTGCTTGTGTCTGTATATGTGTGGATGGATATGAGTGTGCGAGTGTATACCTGTCCTTTTTTCCCCCCTAAGGTAAGTCTTTCCACTCCGGGGATTTGAATGACTCCTTACCCTCTCCCTTAAAACCAACATCCTTTCATCTTTCCCTTTCCTTCCCTCTTTCCTGACGAAGCAACCATGGGTTGCGAAAGCTCAAAATTTTGTGTGTGTGTTTGTGTGTGTTTTTTTATTGTGCCTACCTACCAGCGTTTTCCTGCAGAGGGAAACATTCCACATGGGAAAAATATATCTAAAAACAAAGATGATGTGACTCACCAAATGAAAGCGCTGTCATGTCAATAGACACACAAACAAATGCAAACATACACACAAAATTCAAGCTTTCACAACCAATAGTTGCTTCGTCAGGAAAAAGGGAAGGAGAGGGAAAGGGG
Source organism: Schistocerca gregaria (assembly GCF_023897955.1). Lineage (NCBI taxonomy): Eukaryota > Metazoa > Arthropoda > Insecta > Orthoptera > Acrididae > Schistocerca > Schistocerca gregaria. The sequence goes on from NC_064927.1 coordinate 255,354,683, forward strand.
GTTTTAAGGGAGAGGGTTAGGAGTCATTCCAATCCTGGGAATGGAAAGACTTACCTTAGGGGGAAAAAAGGACAGGTATACACTCGCTCGCGCGCACACACACACACACACAAGCAGTCATTTGTAAAGGCAAAGAGTTTGGGCAGAGATGTCAGTCGAGGTGGATGTACAGAGGCAAAGATGATGTTGAATGACAGGTGAGGTATGAGTAGCGGGAACTTGAAAATAGCGGAGGTTGAGGCCTGGCAGGTAACGAGAAGAGAGAATATACTGAAGGGCAAGTTACCATCCCCGGAGTTCCGACAGGTTGGTGTTAGTGGGAAGTTAGTGGTCAGTTTGTTGCTGGTCATTCCCACATAGAAGGCTTATATTCTTCTTATATTCTTTCTTATCTGTAATCTGGCCTTGATATATGTCTAATGTTATTAGTTGACTCTTTCCAGTCATCTTTATATTAGATTTATTTTCAAGACGGGATATTAACATATTTTCTTTATAGTTCTTGACATCTAATTCATGCCCATTGTCAGGACTTGGCACAGTTCTATAAATTCTATTTTTGTCTGTTTCTGCATACATTTATCTTCTCTTTTACATTGAAATAATTGTTTCTTTTGTCTGCTTCTTGGGTTGGCTTTGAGATCTACAAAAGTCACCCACTTTTTCAGTTGTGGTTAGTACCTTTGTTACTTCCTCTGCTTCACACTCTTTTGGTTTTCTGTTATTGCTTTCTTGAAATTCTTCTTTTCATTCTTCAAGATTTTTAAATTTAAATTGTTTCCTTTTCTTGTAATTGGTTCCAATTTTTCTTCTTTTGTAATCATTTCAAATCTTGCTTCTGTTAATTGATGGTCAATGTTTGTATTGAACCTGGTCAGCACAGAGACATCTTTACAAATTCTATCTCATTTTTCATTTCAATGTTAGGACCCCCCACACCCTAAATCTGTTTGTGATTAGCAGGTTTCTTGAAAACTGTGTTCATGACAGATGTTCTCAAGAATTGTACAAATTGAACCAATCTCTCATCTCAGTTATTTCTTTCATCTGTTTCACATTTGCCAATAACTGAATCACCTACTTCTGTCCTTCAGCTTTGGCATTAAAGTCACCAATTATGAATTTATTAAAAAAATCTCTCTGTTTTTCACTTTTTTTATCTTTTTTCCCCTACCAGGCGCTCATAGAGGTTCTGTCTCTTCATCCAAGTGACCAGAAGTAGGTTCATATGCTTTAACTGTTTGGATATTATACTTTTCTGGTATTGTCAGGATCAAACTTGCAGTTCTGCTTGAAGTTGCCTCTAATATTGCTATTTTGTCTTCATTGGTTTTGCTTACTAAAACTTCAACTCCATTTAATTTTCCATTTGGTGCTCCACAAGAATAGAAGAAGCTTCCTGGGTTCAGTCAAAGACAGTTTTCACCTTTGCTAAATACTTCACTTAAGCCAACAATGCTCCAACTAATCTCCTCTAATTCCTCTTCTGTTTCTGTCAGTGTGCCAGCTCCCACTAGCAAATAGTAATGAGTATATTTGAAAGTGCTGCTTGTCTCAGTTTCTTGGCTTAGGATTTTGTGACTCTAAAGCACCTCCCAGCGTGAGATCAAAGTGTGGGGCTAGTTCAACTCTTTAACATTCTACCTTTCTGTCACACATCATGACTCAAAGAAAATAGTTTATTGCCATGTTTGCTTCAGATTGGATTGAGAGTCTAACTTTCAAGCCACACACAATGTGGAGCACAGGCACCTTCAAGCGTTTGCTCCACTAGAGTACTTCTCTTGCCACATGTGCCATTGTAGTTGATTAATCATCTCTGTGACACTTTCCTTCTTTCTAAATGGACCTGTAATGAAATGCACAGCTCTTATTTGGTTTTGTCTGTTTCCTTTATCAGATCAATTTGGTACAGATCAGATACTGATGAACAATATTCAAGTATTTGTTGAACAAGTGTTTTGTAAGCTATTTCCGGTGCTTATGAACTACATTTCCTGAATATTCTTCTAATGAACTCATCTGACATCTGTCTCACTTACAATTAATTTTATGTAATCATTCCACTTCAAATTGCACCTTATGCATTCTCCCAGATATTATATGGAAGTAACTGCTTATAGTGATACCCAGCAATCATGTAATCGTACAGTAGTGGGTCTTCCTGTCTATGTATTAGCCATATGTTACATTTGGTTGTGTTTTTGCCACTCCTTGTACCAACCATCAATTCTCTGCATGTCTTCCTGCATTTTGGTACGGTACAATATTCTCTGTATACAACATCACCATCTGCAAAAAGCCCCATGAAACTTCCAACAATTATCTACTAGTTCATTAATGTACATTGTGAAAACTAATGGTGTTCTAATACTCCCTGGGGCATACTTGAAGTTAGACTTCTCCCAATTCAAAATGATACACTTTGTTCTGTATGCTGACTCTTCAGTCCAGTCACTCAGTTGGTCTGATATTCTGTATGCTCATATTTTTCACTAGGCAGCTGTGCAGAACTGTATCAAATGCTTTTTAAAAGTCAAGGAACATGGCATCCACCTGAGCTCCTGTACCTACTGCTTTCTGTGTCTCATAGATGAACAGAGTGGACCAGGTTTCATGTGATAGTTGTTCTCAGAACAGGAATTTGGAACTGGTTAGCAGGAGAATTTTTCAGGTGGAGAGAAGGCTCTATGAGAAGGTTTGGGCTTGATTGATATGGTTTTGTGGGACACTGTTGGTGAGGACTAAGGATTGGTAGAATCTGAACAGATGGAGGTCATTGTGGAAGGAGGGGTAGCAGCCAGAGATGGTAATTTGATGGTAAGGCCATTTGGGTGGATTCCACAATAATGCAGAAACAGTATGTGGGACTCATTTTCTGGCTATGGATAAGGAAACTTTTCTGTATTGATGCAGATGAAAGGAACAAGGAACCATGATGATGGAAAAAAATGCAAAATATTACATAAATAACATAGAATTACATCTGAAAAACTTCGCAAAAATACAAACAAAAAGGTGGGAAAAAACACAAGAAAGGTTTAACAGATGCAAATGGGGGAAACAAGAAGAAATCTGAGGGAATTGAGGATAGTGAAATGTGAAAAATATACTTACTTACTTATTTATTCCTTGGTGCTAGAGCCCATGTAGGGCCATGGCCTCTCTGATGATAACAGCCCAATCCTGACAATTTTCTGCTCATTTCCTCTATCTCCTGACTCCAGTCTTTCTCAAATCATTTTCCACATCCTCCAGTCATAGTTTCTGTGGTCTCCCTTTGCTCCTTTTGCCACCTGGATTTCCTCTGCAAACCTTTTTGACAGATTGATCCTCTGACATTCGCTCTACATGGCCCAGCCATCTCAGTCTGTTACACTTAATTTCAGTCACCAAGTCAGGATTTCTATACAGTTCTTCCAATTATTTCTGTTTATCCTCAATTTCCCTGCCTCATACACAGCTCTAAAAATATTTCTTAATATTTTCCTTTCCCATCTCCTCAAGAAGTTTTTTTTTTTTTTTTCTGCTACAGTCATTGTCCATGTTTCTGAGCCATACATTATCACCCATCTTATGACTGTTCGATAGACAGTCAGCTTCAATTTTCTGCTCAGGCTACATGAATGAAGGTTCTTGATCAGTGCCATGTAAGCTTTATTTCCTACAGCAATACTAGATTTTATTTCTTGTCTGCTATCCTCCATAACCATCACTCCCAGGTACTGGAACTTCTCACATCTCTGATAATTGCCTCTGTTCAACTTAATATATTTCTCTTTAACAACAGCATTTTTTTCTGGCAGCAAAGAGTGCTTTGTTTTTGTGTTGTTTACTTTAAGTCCCAACTGTTCTGCCTCCTTTCTCAGTTTCCCAAATCCTTCTTCTATTTCTTTCAAACTTCTAGGCACCATACACACATCATCGGCATAAGCTAGATTTTGGTGCATACAGTTAAACAGAGTACCATCTCATTTATCAATCTCGACCCTTCACATCACTCTTTCCAGCTCTATGATATATCACCCTGTCTTAAACCTTGCTTCACCTGAATTTTTTTAGAAAGTTTTCCTTCTACTTTTACCTGGAATTTTGTGCTGGTGAGGGTCGTTTGTACCAGTCTGATAAGTTTACTTGGGAATTCCATCTCCATTAAGGCGTCATATAGATTTTTCCTTTTAACACTATCATAGGCCTGTTTAAAGTCTACAAAAAGCTGGAGTGCATCCACATTATATTCATAACACTTTCCCATTATTTGACTTATAATGAAGATCTGGTCAGTTGTTGATCTGCCGTGTTGAAAACCACACTAGTAGTCTCCAAGTATTTCTTCTGTAATTGGTGCAAATATCATAGCAATGACTTTGGCTAATACTTTGTACACCATGCTGACTAAAGCAATACCACAATAATTTTCACAGTTTGCTTTGTCCTTCTTCTTATGAACTGGGCATATAGTGGCCATGTTCCACTGGTCTGGCACCTCTTCCTTTTCCCATATTTTCACTAACGGCTGATTTACCAATCTTGTTAGATGTTCACCTCCACCCGTGATCATCTCTGCTGAATTGTTCTTGTTATCTGGAGCCATATTATTCCTTAGGCTTTTAATTGTCTTCCTAACTTCCTCTATTGTTGGTACAGGCACAGGTCTTTCATCCTGACTAACATTCTACCATGGTTGGTCACCCTCTCTGTCATTTTCTTCCAGAACTTCTCTTTCTGTAGTGACATTCAGCAACTCACTGAAATATCTGGCCAACTGGTCTAGAACCTGTACTTTTCCTACTATAAAATTTCCTTCTTTATCTTTGCAAAATACCATATGTGGTTGGAAGCCTTCCTTCAGTTCCTGAACTCTCTTCTAGAATTTTCTTACTTCTTGATCATTATACTCTTCTTCTAGCTCTGTAATCCATCTCCTCTCTCGTTCTCATTTCTTTGTTTTGCAAACACTACCTGCTTCTTTCCTTTTCTTTGTGAATTCTTCTGTATTAGATCTTGTTGTCCTGTTTATCATTTTCTTCCTTGCCTCATTTCTCTCTTCCACTGCCTTTTTTACAATCTTCATTGTACCATCCTGCCCTTTTCTCCACTTCTTCTAAACCTGAAACTTCTTCTGCAGTTTCTTGTAGAGCCTCTTTAGTCATACTCCACTTCCCTGTCCAGAGCTTGGCTTTGTTTAGCCTGACACTTCTTCTGAAATTATGTTTCATACTTTTCAAATATTCCCTTCTCTTTCAATTTGGAAACATTGTATTTTCATGGAGCTTTTCTCTTCCCTTTGTATCTATAGATGGCTATGCATTGTCTGCATTTCATTCCTACCATATAATGAACCGAATTGCCGTCAGCCCCCCCCCACCTGTGCAAGATGTCAGACACATAGACAGGTTTTCATTTAATACTGTTTTTCTAAAGCCTTCCTCTTTTCCCACTTTTGCACTGAAGTCACCCATCACTATCTTTACATCATTCTTTCTAATTCATGTTCCAGTCCACCATAAAACTCATCTTTCACTTCATCCTCATCACCTTCCATGGGTGCATACACATATACTGGAGTGATGTTGAAGAAGTTGGCCTTCATTCTCAAAGTACACATCTTTTCTTTTCTAAGGTTAAATTTATGACTGCTGCTTTATACTTATTGTCTACAAGAAAGCCAATACCATCTACTGTAGCACTGTCTCCTACACTATACATAATTATGTAAATACCACTTCTTACAATACAATTTCCTTTCCATCTGTCCTCTTCAATTGCTACTACTCCTATACGGTATTTCTCCATCTCTTGTTAGAGTCAATTTTGAGCTCCTGGTTTCTTCATTACATTTCAAATAGCAAAGTATATATCATTTTTACACTTATGATTTCCTTTTCTTTGCATGGGTTGTTCATCAGTATCATCAGTCTGCTGTTCCTATCTTTGAGTTTTTTAACAATATGTTTTTTTCTGATATGGGGTTGTTAGCCCCATGATCAACCTCCAACCTGGAGGGCCTGGTTTTGTATTGGGTTTACTCTCTTATGGAGACTGCCTTCACCACACCTCTAAAGCCCTCCCTGCCCTATGTTGTAGGAAATTGAAAATGAAAATGATAAGAGAAGCAGTGCTTGGGAAGGGAGTGAGACAGGGTTGTAGCCTCTCCCCAATGCTGTTCAATCTGTATATTGATCAAGCAGTAAAGGAAAGAAAGAAAATTTTGGAGTAGGAATTAAAATTCATGGAGAAGAAATGAAAACTTTGAGGTTTGCCGATGACATTGTAATTCTGTCAGAGACAGCAAAGGACCTGAAAGAGCAGCTGAACGGAATGGACAGTGTCTTGAAATGTGGATATAAGATAAACATCAACAAAAGCAAAACGAGGATAATGGAATGTAGTTGAATTAAATTGGGTGATGTTGAGGGAATTAGATTAGGAAATGAAACACTTAAAGTAGTAAATGATTTTTGCTATTTGGGGAACAAAATAACTGATGATGGTCAAAGTAGAGAGGATATAAAATGTATACTGGCAATGGCTAGGAAAGTGTTTCTGAAGAAGAGAAATTTTTTAACCTCGAGTATAGATTTCAGTGTCAGGAAGTCGTTTCTGAAAGTATCTGTATAGCCATGTATGATAGTGAAACGTGGACGATAAACAGTTTACACAAGAAGAGAATAGAAGCTTTCAAAATGTGGTGCTATAGAAGAATGCTGGAGATTAGATGGGTAAATCACAAAACTATTGAGGAGGTATTGAATAGAATTGGGGAGAAAAGAAATTTGTGGCACAACTTGACTAGAAGAAGGAATCGGTTGGTAGGACATATTCTGAGGCATCAAGGGATCACCAATTTAGTATTGGAGGGCAGCGTGGAGGGTAAAAATCGTAGAGAGGGACCAAGAGATGAAGAAGCTTGCACAGGATAGAGTAGCATAGAGAGCTGCATCAAACCAGTCTCTGGACTGAAGAGCACAACAACAACAAGGAAAAAGAATGGGCTTAGGATAGGATAGGGCAGGAAACAGGTCATAGATAAATGTGAAGAAGTGGGACAGCAGATGTGACTGGATGAGGTGGAATTAGTGGGTGTGAACTGGGATAGAATGGAGAAAGAGTAGGGAGTGGGAAGGGGTTTGTAGGATTAGATTGAAGATCATGTGGCACTGGAAAGGTGCAGGAAATAATACAAGAGAATATGGGTGAGTGATCAATTTGAAGGTATAGGGTTAATGATATCAGTGGTAGCAATGTGGAACATAAGGTGCTGCCTCAACAAGCAGCATGGTCTTGTAGGCATCTGCTGTGCGCAACTGAGATGGTTGATACAGTGTGGCTCATAAGTAAAGTGTGCAGTGCAGTTTGTAAGGCAACAAGAGAAACATAGGAAAAAAGACAAAGAAGGCTGAACATTGACTACAATACTGGTAATGCATTAGAAAATAGTAACAAAAATGAAAAATCCAGAACTGCGTGAAACAATATCATGAAAAGGACAGTAGCTACTTACCATATAGCTGATATGCTGAGTTGCAGATAGGCACAACAAAAAGACAATCACAAATAAGATTCTGGGCAGCAAGGTCGTGGTCAAAAATAGACAAAACACACACACACACACACACACACACACACACACACACACGCACACATGACTGTAGACTCTGGCAACTGAAGCCACACTGTAAGCAGCGGCACTCCTTTCCAAACGCCGTACCTCTTGCCCCTCTCCAAAATTCAATCACGCAGGACTCATTAAACACCTTGTCTCCTTCCTGCCCCTACAGTGGAAACATTCTTTTGCCACCAACTCTACCAATCAGACACAATCAAAGATTACTTTCCAGAATTTCTTAACCTCGAACCTTGCCTCACCATCATTCCATAAATCCCTCAACATGCAAACTAACCTTCCACAGAAAGAACCACAGTCCACCATCTAAAAACTGATCCCAACCTTATAATCCTACCTGTGGTCAAAGTCTTCACCACTGTTGTTTTGAACCGCAAAAATTATCTATTAGTTGGACTCCATCAGCTGTCAGGTACGTCCACTACAAAAACTTGCCACAATGACCACATTCCAGAAATCAAATGGTACCTCCAGTCACTCCTCAAATCCAGACCTCTCGCTGGAGTCCATCTCTCTGCTCACCCCCCTACCACTCCCTGAGCTCCTACCTTCTACGTGGTTCCTAAAGACCATAAACCCAACCACCCAGGATCCCCCATTGTGGCCGGTTACAGTGTACACACTGAGAGAATCTCTGCTCTTGTAGACCAACACTTTCAACCTATTACACTGAACCTACCCTCCCATACAAAAGATACCAACCATTTTCCCCACTGACACTCCACTGTTCTTGTTCCTTTACCACACAGTGCCCTGCTCATCACTATTTATGCCAACTCCCTTTACACTGATATCCCTAATGCCCATGGCCTTACCCCAATTGAGCGCTACCTTTCCCAACATCTGACAGATTGCAAACCAACAATCTCCTTCCTAGTCATCATTACCAACTATATCCTTATCCACAATTACTTCTTCTTTGAAGAATTACCTGAAAACAGATCTGGGGTACAGCTGTGGGCATCCACATGGCACCATCCTACACCAACTTATTCATGGGCTATTTACAGGAATCCTTCCTAAACACACAAAATCTTAAACCCCTCACGTGGTTCAGATTCATTGATGACACCTTTGTGATGTGGATTGAAGGTGAGGACATCCTATCCACATTCCTCGAGAACCGCAAAAGCTTCTCCCCCATTTGCTTCACCTGGTCCTACTCAAACCCACAAGCCACCACTTCAGATATGGCTACATGCTACATCAGTACGTCTGTCCATATTACACCTTATAACCACCAGCAATACCTCCACTTTGACAGCTGCCTCCTGTTCCATACCAAGAAGTCCCTTCCATACCGCCTAGCCACCCTCAGTTGTCACATCTTCAGTGACATGCAGTCCCTCTCAAAATACGCCAAGGGTCTCTCTGAAGCATTCACAGACTGTAATTATCCTCCCAACCTTATACAAAAACAAATCTCATATTCCTTATCTTTGCAATCTCCCACCACCTCCAAAAGTCTCAAAGTTCAGCCACAGTGGAACATTGCCCTTGTCCCTCAGTACCACCCAAGACTGGAGCAACTGAATTATGTTCTGCACCAGGGTTTTGTGTACCTCTTGTCGTTCTTAGAAATGAGAAGTTTCCTCCCCGCTATCCTTCCCACTCCTCCCACAGTGGTATTCCGCCATCCACCGAACCTACACAATATACTTGTCTATCCTTATACAACCCCTGCTTCTAACCCCTTACCCCATGGCTCATATCCCTGTAATAGACCTAGATGCAAGAGTTGACCCCACATCCTCCCACCACCATGTACTCCACTCTGGTTACAAGCATCATCTATCCCATCCAACGCAGGACCACCCATGAAACCAGTCATGTGATCTACAAGCTAAGCTGCAACCACTCTATTGCTTTCTACGTGGGCATGACAAGCAACAAGCTGTCTGTCCGCATGAATGGCCAGAGACAAACTGTGGCCAAGTAACAAGTGGACCACCCTGTTGCTGAGCATGCTGCCTAACACAGGATCCTTCATTTCAGTGACTGCTTCACATATCAATTCTTCCCACCAACACCAGCTTTTCTGATCTGCACAGGTGGTACCCTGCAATATATCCTACTTTTCCATTCCAGCTCTACACAGCCCTCATTCCACTATTGCATCCAGTCTTTTCACTATGTGTAGGGATCTGCAAATGTTGTCTGCAGAAGATAAAGGATGGACATTTATATGTTGTAACCACTCTACTACCATTCTATTGCCAATGTAGGAAAAGATAGATTGCTACTTACTGTTTAGAAGCCACATTAAGGTGCAGACAATCACAATTAAATAACACTTACACAGAGCATTTGGCTGCAGCCTTCATCAGTGAAAAAGAAACACACAACACTCATACACACAAGCAAGCACACCTCATGCACACATGACTGCTTACTCCATCATCTTGGGCTGGAAAGCAGCTATCGTGTGGGGTGCAAATAGGAATCTGGAGGAGACAGGGATGGGGAATTGTGCCTGTCTGCAACTTAATGAGTCTTCCTTGCAGCAAGTAGCAATCTATCTTTTCCTCCTATGTTGTTGGTATTCCTACCTGGAATTTCCATTGTTTCTATGAAATATTGCTTTTTATTTATGTATTGATTCTCCTTGAATGTGGTAATGTAATGATACAAAGCTGTGAAATTTTTAGTTATCCGGTCTGTCCATTATCTTGTGAACAGTGCATAGATTATCTGCTTGCTATAGTTTCCAGTGACCTGAAATTTTATGAATAGTCAAAATCTTGGAATTCTAATGCAGAAAAGACGTTCAAAAGTATGACTGAGTTGGTGAACAACAAGTAGCATATAAATAACCACTTTCAAAATGTAACTAACATGTACTCAACAGTCACTTCAAACTAAAAACTGGTAGAGACCTGGACACATCCACTGTAATCTAAATAAAGATGCAGCAGGAGAAGATGTACATAGTTTTGTTAAAATAATTACATTAAACATCGTAATTAAAAATTAAAAGTTCACAAAATTTTAGCTACAGCATTACACCTTACAAATTTCAGAAATATGTTTGACATAATCACACCTTGGATAATAATTAATTTTCAGTATGAAAATTAACAAAATATATCTCATAAACAAATGAATGTAATAGAGGGAAACATTCCACGTGGGAAAAATATATCTAAAAACAAAGAGGATGTAACATACCAAACAAAAGCATTGGTATGTTGATAGAGACGCTAACAAACACAAACACACACACAAAATTCAAGCTTTCACAACCCACGGTTGCTTCATCAGGAAAGAGGGAAGGAGAGGGAAAGACAAAAGGATGTGGGTTATCAGGAAAGAGGGAAGGGCTTTCGTCTTTCCCTCTCCCTCCCTCTTTCCTAATGAAACAGCCATGGGTTGCGAAAGCTTGAATTTTGTGTGTGTGTTTGTGTTTGTTAGTGTCTCTATCAACATACCAATGCTTTCGTTTGGTAAGTTACACATTTATATTTGAATAATTTTTAGTTACACTTTAACATTTTTACAGAATCATGAAAAGGCCAAATAATTCAATATTGTTAGATAGTCCATGACTTTTTTGTATGCGCTTTTAAGCTGTTTCGATGTTATCCTCTCATTAACTTTATATGAAATAGTGTCGTTGTGAAATCTAAATAGCATATATTTTTTAGTATAACAGCATTTACACTCTCATACAGCACAGAATGGTGAATGAAAAAGTATGAACAGAAGTTTCATGTTATTATAATACTCATGACATGGTATCCCTTACTGCCCTTGAAATATGGACCATAATCTTTAATAGCTGCTTCTTGGTCTATTAAATATGTAGTTGCAAATAATTGTATCTAATAAAATGCTATTCACTACATTTCAGCAAAATCATCTGGTATACTTAATTTATGACTATTTATCCTCTTTTCAGGACTTGATGATTGCTCTTTTGACAATGTCACACTATTTGGTGCATTTCATAGATGGAAAAATGTACCAACAAATCTGGGCACATATTGTGGACAGGAACTACCACCTTCTATCTCATCAAGAGATAGATTGTCCATTATTTTCAGGAGTGATGGATCCATTTCTAAAAATGGTTTCTTGCTCAAATACCAAGTTTATGGTAAGTAAAGGGATTCCATTTGAGAAACAAATTTCCTAAATGCTTTCTGTTGCACGAGAAATAGTATTTAATGCTGTGTCCTCCACAGAACTAATATTATTCCTAGAAGCACTTTACATGCTGATTTATGAAATTTCTTCAGAAAACAATTTACATTTGATGACCATATCTGCATTGTGTTTGTAAAAAGTCTGTTTGGGATTGTTGGCTTTGGATATCTTGAGTCACTCTCAGTTATTTTATTTATTAAAAAATAATGCTGTTGCCTGTTTTATTACGATATATTCACCATCAGATGATTGTTCATATTTAAATAGGGCAGTTTTATGGTGATGACTACAAGAAATGTTACCAGTTTTTAGTTGTGAATGTTTCTTTGGGTTGCGATTCCATACAATAAGGACTGATATTGGAGAAGGTATTGATTTATGTTATGTTTTTAACAAAGTTATTTTATTTATTAAAAAATAATGCTGTTGCCCGTTTTGTTACAATCTATTCACCATCAGATGATTGTTCATATTTAAATAGGACAGTTTTATGGTGATGACTATGAAACTGTCGTTCCACTATTGTTATTTTGTAATAAAACCTGGCATAGTTCAAATAAAGTAGTCACTTTTTTGTATATGTATATAATAGTTAAATTCCTACAGGTGGCTTCAGTTGTCTACTATGAGTATGATTCCAATAGTGCCATTTGTTGGATGCAGAAGTTCTGCTGTTCACCGTGTGTGCCTCAATTTGGGTGTTTCTAATACCATTTTTCTTTCTGGTTGTGCTTGCTTGCTGCTAATTGATATAAAAAGTAATACGAAAAACTCATAAGTTCATCATTCACTTTCGATTTATTTCACAGGGAAGTACAACTTTGTTCCACGACTGCGTCTCAACCGACCACAGCCGACTCTACCAGTGACAAAGAATGACTCTAGCTTCAAAGATATTCTACTCGACACCCAAACTTCCGCTTGTAATAAGTCTCTTTGATATTGTTCGTCATATCCACCAATATCAATCAATATATTGCAATTTTTTAAACATAATAGTAAATTAACATAAAAAATAAGTAGATTATAATTTATAAAAATTCCGATAAAAATATAAGAGAAAAATATTCACCACTTCGCCCACAAAATTCGGTGTCGATATCTTCAGTTGAAAATAATACATCTCCCAGATCCGTTACAACTACAAGAAATGTTACCAGTTTTTAGTTGTGAAAGTTTCTTTGGGTTGTGATTCCATACAATAAGGACTGATATTGGAGAAGGTATTGATTTATGTTATGTTTGTAACAAAGTTAACAATGAGCGATAACAACATTAACAACTCTGTGAACAGGTTAATGAAGTGTCCAGGTGGTAACTGTCTGAAGAGAACTGAGCATAGTTCATTCAAAATTTTCTGAACTGGAAGACTTAACTTGTTTCAGGTTAAGAGCTGTTATTTGGATAGAACACCCTTCCACAGCTAAGTGCCATCTAATGAGCTGAGCATAGTACCCATGGCAAGAACTGCTAAGCAATGAACACTTAGCAACCATAGCCTGCAGTTCTTGATCAATAGGAGTGTTGCAGTAAATCATGTGAGGCATTTTGAGACTGGAGCAAAGTGCCAATTCCAGAATGGACACACTCTCTGCTAACAGCTCCCAGCATGGCAACGTGTTCCCCACTCCACTCTCTTTACTTTGGCTAGAGAAGACAGTGTTGTCTTTCCCAGGTGCCCCCCCCCCCCCCCCCCCCCCATATTCCGAACCATGGAATAAATCAGCGAATATATTAAAAGATTTCTGTGTTTTTCCTTAAAGACTGCCTACTCATATGTTCCGATTCTTCCCATCCCACACAAAAGTAATTTTGTGCTACTAATGTTGAAAATTATATATTGGTTATATGAGACTGTTGTCTGTCAATGGAATTACTCATATTGTGCAGAACTGTGTGCTAGAACAAATACTACTTTTATTAATGTTTTCATCCAGCAATCAATTTTCAATTATATGGGATTCATCATATTACCACAAGGAGAATGTGAGTCATTTTAAAGCACACACACACACACACACACACACACACACACACACACACAGAGAGAGAGAGAGAGAGAGAGAGAGAGAGAGAGAGAGAGAGATCAATATTTTCATTCCATGAATATTTGTAAAAGAAGATGATAGTGAACTAAAATGGAAGAGTGTCAGAAATCATGTTTCAAAGAGGTGTTTCAACATGATTAAGTATATACAGTTGCAGCATCAACTGCAGGCCAGACTTCTCAATCAGCCGAGGGTTGTGTTGCCCCATCACTCATGAAATCCTGCAGCCGACTGCTAAAACAATGCTGGAATAGCATTCTGTAAATCACCTAGTTGTCACATGCCACAGCACAACACTGTGCTTCCAAAGCTGCATTTTTTGTGGGAAGTGAGGTCTTCTCACAACACACCCAGGCAAAGTGAATATAAATACTCCCCTCTCAGCCATTAGCAGTACTTGTTCTTGGACTTCTGACTTCCTGTGGTGCTCTGGCAATCTCCAAGCAAGTTGTTGGTCCAGTGTGTGGCTGAGCAGCTACAACCTCATGGTACAGCATCATCAGCTAGCCAAAGCTGCTGGTCTATGAGCCTCCGGCTACACCTAGCATTTCTGGGTCTTGAAATAGTGTCATCGACATCACTCCAGCACGCTTCAAGGGCCCAGGATTTGATGTGGGATGATTGCAGGCCATTGCTGACTACCTTGGACAGTTTCCTTTATACGCGAGTCCAGGCATTAGCTTGTGGGCTGCTGAGCTAATTCCAGCCTTGCATCTGCATGACCACACATGCTGCCGGTCATTTTTCTCCTGAGGTGGCACACTGGTGCCTCAGTGTCCCCACCCACTGCCCAGCTCCTGGGTACAGTCATCAAGCAGTGCTAATAAAGTATGTTGTTAGAGAAAAAGCCTTGATGACTCTGCTCATCACAGTATTGGCACTTCCCATTCTACAGATGCCACACATTCCATCCTGCAGCAGAAGAGTTCATCGTTCAAGTACTGGTGTCACTGTTGACACCCGCTCTACCATGCTGTTATAGTATATTTAGTATATGTATAGTGAAAATTAGTTTAAAATAAAATACAAAATGGTGGATGATTGTTAAGCATATGTGAACCACTTTGCTGTGGATGCTGAATTAAACATTGTGACTGAAGTACCCTCATACTGAGGAGGTGTAAAGACACTTTCAGAAGAATAAATTTACTAACACAACTACACAACTACATAGAATGTAAATATCTCTCCTGTGATGTTTTCTGTGATGTGTCTACATGAATGGTGTGAACACCTGGGGCATTATTAGGCCAGTACTGCTGGTGTATGACAGATGATGTGCTGCTGGTGCAGAATGGGACAAACTAGGCTTGTTATGCCACTGTGGAGTGATGAGATGAAACTGCTGGTACTGCCAGTTGGGAGCACTGGAACAGAACTGGTGTTGCAGCCAGATGCAACTCCTGGTGCTGCCACCTTGAGGTGTAGGTTTAACTGACTTTTCACAGTCTAGTGGCAGTCTTGGGGATGTATAGCTAACCTTGTGGCACAGCAACGGGACGTGATCTGGCATAGCAAAACAGTACACCATCGACTGCACTTTTTGCTATGACAGGCACGCTGCCTGTCAGCGAGATTGAGCCCCCCTAAATGTCGTGGAGGCGATGTGTTACTCAGTGATTAACAGCCAGGCCATACAAGGAAATATTTATGTGTTGATGAAAGTCGTTTACGCACATCCTCCTGGTGGGGCAGCTGTCCACATGGCCTGCCCGTGGTGTGGAAGAGTTGACCACCAGATGGGTACAGCTGTGGCAGCCTTTTAACACATTAATTTAATTTAATGATTGTATATTGTTTTAACTTATAAAAAAATCATATATGAAGTGACATGGTGTTATACTTATTTCATACATGTCGTTAGGTTATTTCAAAGTGTCTTCAATATCAGTATGCCATTAACAGTAAATTCCAGGACCTAGCTACCCACAAGGAGAGATTTTTGAGATTGTGAAGGGAGAAAAAATCGCATCATTGGACTTAACTAAAATAAAAGTTTTAGCTGCTCTTGCAGCACTCACACTCCTGTATGAAAGGCTATCACAGATACATGACTCAACCTCAGTAGTGGGGATCATTTTCAGAATGATTTTTTAGTTTACTGTGTAGTGTTCACTGATCTGAAACTTCTTGGGTGATTAAAAAATGTGCCAGACTGGGACTCGAACATGGGACCTAGGCATTCCTGCAAGGTTAGCAGGAGAAGTTCTTTGAAATTTGAGAGACTGGAGAATTTGCACTAATGGAAGTAAAGCTAAGAGGATGGGATGTGAGATGAGCTTGGATAACTCAATTGGTAGAGCAATCCCTTGCCTAGATCAGAGGTATGAATCCTGGTCTGGCACACAACTTCAATCTGTCAGAAAATTTCAAATTTTGTTTTCTTTCACAAATTAACATCTGTAACTAATATTTATTTTCTCTTGCAAATAAATTTCATCACCAGAAATGTTAGCCATAAGAGGTACATATAAATTAACACAATTTTTGGCAAAAAATTTTCATTTACATACTGTTTTATTATAAAATCAGATTTAGAAACCTTTTAGTCGTTATCTTTTACTGAGCACTTATGTTAATCCAAATATTTGACATCAAAAATTTGCTGTTGGAATAAGGAAGTGTGCAAGCTGTTGAAGAACAGTCAAGAATTCAACTTAGTGTGAGATGAATTTCCATTATTTTCTACAAAAAGAGTTAGCTCAGTTGTGAGCTGCATTTGATCTAGTAATGTTAGGCCTAGATAAATAATAAAAAATCCAGAATTAAATATAACAATATTATGAAAAGTACACTTGGTACTCACCATATAGCACGGATGCTGAGTCGCAGATAGGCACAACAAAAAGACTGTCAGAAATAAAGCTTTCAGCAACAACAGATACAGAAACACACACACACAAACACACACACACACACACACACACACACACACACACACACACACACACACACACATGCAAACACAACTCACACACATGACTGCAATCTCAGGCAACTGAAACTACACTGCGAGCAGCAGCAACTGCACATGATGGGAGTGGTGACTGGGTGGGGCCAAGGAGGCTGCTGGCCGGGAAGGGGGAGGTATAGTAATGCAGGAGAGGGGGGGGGGGTTGGTAAACAGAGTAGTGCTGCAGGTTAGACAGTGGGATGGGGAGAAGTGGCGAGGGGGGGATACTGGAAAAGGAGAGAAGTAAAAAGACTGGGCGTGATGGTGGAATAATGGCTGTGTCATGCTGAAATGGGAAGAGAGAAGGGGCTGGATGGGTGAGGACACTGACTAACAAAGGATGAGGCCAGGAGGGTTATGGGGACATAGACTGTATTGCAGGGTGAGCTATAACCTGCACAATCCAGAAAAGCTGGTATTGGTGGTAAGGATCCACATGGCACAGGCTGTGAAGCAGTCATTGAAATGAAGGATGTCATCTTAGGCAGCGTGCTCAGCAACAGGGTGGTCCACTTGTTTATTGGCCACAGTTTGTTGGTTGCCATTGATGCGGACAGACAACTTGTTGGTTGCAGCTTAGCTTGTAGATGACATGACTACTTACACAGGTCACCCTGCCTTGGATGGGAGAGGTAATGTTTGTGACTGGACTGGAGTAGGTGTTGATGAAAGGATGTATGGGTCACATCTTACTTCTAGGCCTGTTACAGTGGTATGAGCCATGAGGTAAGGGATTGGAAGCAGGATTTGTGTAAGGATGGATGAGTATATTGTGTAGGTTCACTGGACAGCAGAATACCACTGTGAGAGAAGTGGAAAGGACATTTCTCATTTCAGGGCATGACAAGAGGTAGTCGAAACCCTGGCAAAGAATGTAATTGAGTTGCTCCAGTTCTGGGTGACACTGAGTTATGAGGGGAATGCTTCTCTGTTGCCTCCTCCTTACCAGCATCCAATTGCCACTTCCATCATGCACTGGTGCTGCTGCTTGCAGTGGGGTTTCAGTTGTCTGAGACTGCAGTTGTTGTGTGTGTGAGTTGCATTTGCATAGTATTCCAGGCTGTTTTAGTATTGTTACTAGGTTCAGTAGTCTGATGAGCATAATACTGTGCTTTTACATTCTTCAGAGGTTTCTTTGTTTTTCTGAAGGTTTTCTATTTAGTTAGGAAGTAGTTCTTTTTTGTCTATGTACACAAACATCTCCATATAATTAGTATGATCAGTTTTTTCTTTTGTAACTGATTAGGTCACTTGTGACACTATTTTGTTGTTTTAATGGAATCAGTTGTGGATTCTTGGTGAAACATTGCAAATTAACTAAACAAACACTGTTTTAGCTTTGTTTCATAATTTATTAACAGTGTTATTGCACGACCTAGGCTTCTGGTTATAGGCCCATTTTCAAGTAATGTATTTGAAAATGGGCTTATAACCCAAAACCTAGGTCATGCAATAACATTCATAATAAATTGTGAAACAAGGCTAAAAACAGTGTTCGTTTGGTTACTATTTTGTTATCTATCTTTATCTCTATGCATAGAGCATTATGATACAAGAGGAAGTTTTCAACAGATCTCCCCACTAATTCTTCCCAATTAAAATTAGTAACCACATAGTCAATCCAAGTCAGCAAGTCACACTGTTCTTCTTGATGATAAATTTATATGGATATGATTTTAGTACTGTTTTACATCAAAATACCTAAGCTAATTTATTTTATGACTTAAAGAGATTTTGTTCACATCTCTACTATTAAGCCAGCTAGGTAATACAGTTTCTTATTTCCAAACGAGAAACACAAACTGAATTTTCTTATTGACCAGTTATCAACTTAACTGAAAAGATATCAAACAGAAATGCTAGCTAATTCTTACTTTCATGAGTCAAAATATCAGTACCACCAGTAGACACATATAAAAATACATATAGTATCATGATTTTTGGAACTAATAGTTCCTTCTTCGTCCTGGTTCCCATATCAGTATCTGTGAATTGTTTGTAGGTCTCAAAGGTGAAGTAATTATAGTTATGGATGAAGTTGAGTATGATGACAATAAATGAGGGTTAAGGAAGATTTACAGGTGCCCTTTGGAAGAGAGGGTGCCAAGTGGTAGAAGGCTAGTAATGGATTGGAGATATTTCAGGAAGTGGTTAGTATCTTTTATGTAGGATGGAAGTCTGTGTGGGTTGTAGATGCTGGTCAGACATGGAGCTCTTTAAGTCCACTACTATGGTTTTGTTTGGATGGTTGTATTTGTGTATTGTGAGATTTATTTAGATACGATCAGGAGAGGAAAGGAGTTCTCTTGCTGAAATTGAGGGTCCTTGTGAGGAGCCTAGTATTTTACGAACCTTCTGCAGCTGATTCTAAATGGTAAGAATAGGGTCATTAAAATAGTTTAGTATGTTGAATTATCCAAGATATGACAATGCCCCTCTTCTGCATATTTATCATTGTCAAAATCACAATATTGGAACATTTGTCCCCAGGGAGAATGCTGATAAAATGATCTGCCTTTGAGTCAACAGATAATTTGGGACTCAGCTTGTATAACATTAGGAGTTTCGGTGATATTTTTCAGGAAAGATTGTGAAGCAGAGCTGGAATTCATGTGGTGCCTAGAGAGGAAGGTTTTTGCCAAAAGAGAGGAGATGGGAGGGGATCTATCCCAAGAGTTTTTGTTTGGAACTGTTCTAGACAGGGTTCATTGCTCATTCTGTTGCTTATGTTTCTGTATTTGGGGATGAATTGGTGTTTCGAGTTGAAATTATAGTTGAAGGAAACTAGATCTTTGACAAGGGCTGTTTGATTGAACGTGGGTGTGGGACTGAAGATCAGATGTTCAGAGTTAATGGACATACAATATCAGGATCAGAGAGGGAAATGGATGGTAGTTTAAGCAGTGAATAGTGACCATGGTCGTTCTGGTGTTGGAGCCTGATTAGGATGATGTTTGAGCTCTTGACTGGGAGGAAGGGGGGGGGGGGAGGGATGTGCACCTGTATTTAGTGTTGGGGCATTAAGTAAACAAGGCAGGCTAGGCTTGTTGGCTAGGTGGCCAATTTGTTGGTTATAATATTGAGGATGGTAAGTATGGTGAGAGGGGGGAAAGTCACTAGTGTTAACATTTGCATTTCTCATTTGTATATACGAAATTGTACAATGAAGCAGAAGTTGGTTGATGAATGTATTTTCTTTTTTCATGATGGTAATGTTAAAAGTTTTTCCTATTTAAAAATATAAAATATGCCTTGAAAAATTCGTTTCATTGACTCTTTTAGTAGTTTATCTCCATATCTAATTTTTATTATTTCAGTGTTGTATTTGTAGAAGTTTAAAGGTATCTACCTTTTAGTTCTCCAAGACCTCTCAGTAGCTAGTATTTTGTAGTTAATTAAACATAGAAATAAATGTAACAACTGGATTTCTCTGAAAACATAAAATTCCTTTTTATGAGTGATTGGAAATGTATCTGAAAGAACATTTCTGTACTTATTTAAAGTTGATTCCTTTTTTGTTGTTGTCATTGTTAATTGTATTAGGTACTGGTTACATCACAGTATTTATTTTTAAATACTGTCCTATACAAATGCTCATTTTTTCAACTTAAGTAATTACCAGCTTTGATTTTCTGTTTGTATTCCAGCATGTGGAGGTGCCATGTCTGCTCCTGGATTGATCAAGTCTCCAAAATCAGCAATACAACTAGATGGTTATTTAATGCTGAACTGTACATGGCAAATTGTTGCACCAGCAAATAAAATAGTCCTTCTTAGGTAGGAAAGCCGCAAAATTTGTACATACTTAATTTTGAGTTCAACACACCTATACACGTGAGGTTAAAAAATAAATAAAAATAAAAAGGCTATGAATATGGACCAATCTGTGCTTTTAAATCAAGGGGCAAGGTAGCCACCATTAGGTGATGATAAAATTAATTTTTCATTCAGATATGAATTCATGTCTATATCGTACATATTACTTTTTGTCCATGATCATAAATTTTCTTTGAAGTGAAAAGATATACATTTAAAAAATCTGTTACTTTAACTGTGTATTATTGTCATATGTTTTGTACATTGGGTGCTTTTTGTGCTAGGTTGCTTGAATCTAGGTTTATGTATTTGTTTATTCATGAAGGTCAATTCAGTTCAAATTATTATCATCCATTTTATCATATACATGATACAGGAATTGACATATAGAAAGAGAGAGAGAGCATGATTTATATTTTTAACAATTAATGGAAATAACATTGTCTTAGTTACACTTCAACATTTTCTTAATTACACTTCACATATTTTGTCTTCTTTTTACATGCAAGATAACAAAATTTACAAGGTTTATACAAAAAAAGCCACTAAGGGAAATAACAGTTCATTCTTTAAGATTTCCATAATCACACTTTACATATTTTGTCTTCTTTTTACATGCAAGTTGAAAATAAATGAAGGTTAATACAGAAAAATCAAAAGATGAGCACTGTCTGTACATATAGCAAAGAAATTCATCAATATGTAAGTTTTGTAACCTTTTTATTTCATTTGATAAGGCACTGAACATTATTTTGGGTAGATACATCACACTATTTTGGTACAGGGCTTTTGAATGTATGGAAATCATGCCTGTTTCTGGTTTGATAATTGTGTACTTCACTGTTTGGAGAAGGGAATTCTTGATTTGACTTCAGGAAACATGTTGATTCATAGATGAATAAATGAGGAACGGTCAAAACTTTCAACACCTTAAAGAGTCTTCTACATGGACTCTGTAGGCAACACCCTTCAGAATAAGAATAGCTCTCTCTTGGAGCTTAAAACAATTTTTTGTAAAACCTGTATTCCCCAAAAATATAGTACCATATCATAGGTTACTACATATGTAAAAGTTGTAGGCACATAATACTGTTTCACAACTGCAGTTTTCTTTAAATTTTCTTAATATACAATAGTATTTACTAAGTTTTCTATTCAATAGTTCCACATCGTTTTCCCCTCTGAAGTTATTGTCCAGCCATACACCTATAAATTTGTAAAAGAAGTTTGTTCTATTGGTTTTTTTGCCATTTATATTTAATAATTGTCCTTGAACGATTCAGCTCCCTAATTTGTTGTTGAAGTTATCTTTTCTTGAAGGTCAGCTTCACTACCTCCCTTGTTAAAAAGGCTTGTATCATCTGCTCTGCTTAGATGGTTAGGAAAATCATTAATAAAAATTAAGAAGAGCAGAGGGCCTAGAACAGAACCCTGGGGTACATCACAGTTGACTTTTTGATATGTTGAGTAATATTTTGTGCCATTATGTAATACATGAACACTTTGAAATCTGTTGCGCAGATACGATTGAAACCAGCTAATGCTTTTGCATGGACTCTGTAGCTATACAGCTTCTCTAGCAAAATATTATGGCTGATGAGGACAAATGCCTTGGATAAATCTAAAAATATTTCACACTTTAAGTCCTCATATCCACTGCAGCTAAAACCTGTTCCAAGAAGTGATATACCGCTGTTTCTGTAGACCAATTTTTCCTGAACTCATTCTGTGCATTGGTTAGAATCTTGCATTTGTTTAGGAAATTCAGCACCCTCTCATACATAATCCTGTCAATTACATCTATGGATGTTCTGCTGGCGACTCCCACACAGCCCCCCTCCAATAGAGTGAAGCTCTGGGAATGTAGGGGTATTTTTATTTTACCCGACGCCCAGCTTTTGCGTGTACTGAAGGCATTGGTTGTACTTCTTCAGCTTCTGTTGCTGGTAGTGACGATACTGCTTCCTCTTGTGGTGGTGAGGTGGTGTCATCCTGGTCCAGTGGTGTGGCAGGTGGCGCTTGGTGCCTGACCTCTGTGTCCTCTTCAGTCAGTAACATGTGTGCAGGTTTGAGCCATTCCAATAATACCACTTGACTCTTTCCATTTAGATCTGTCTACATGGTATGTTCATCCTGTGAGAGCTATGTAAGGTCCAGAATATGGAGGCTGCAGTGGTGACTTGACAGCATTCATCCATAGCATCAAATGTGTACATGAGTGTAGATCTTTGTACACAAACATATTTACCGCTCCATGTCTCGAGACAGGAGATGGGCAAAGTCTGGCCATATGCTCGCGTACCATTTGCAATGTAAACGGCAATTCAGTCTGTCATGCCCCTTCTTTATTGGTGAACAATTCTGCAGGCATTCGTAAGGGTTCACCATAAGCCAATTCTGCGGTGGATGCCCCTAAATCTATTTTAAATGCTGTACATAGGCCCAACAAAACTAGTGGTAACGCTGACGACCAAGATTGTGCCTGGCACATTAATCCAGCTTTTAATGTTCTATACCAGCGTTCCACCATCCCATTGCTTGCTGGGTGGTACACTGTAGGGCGATGATGTTGGAATCTGCAGAGGTTAGCCAATTCAGAGAACAACATTGATTCAAACTGATGCCACTGGTCTGTGGTGACATGTAAATGGCAGCCGAAACGTGTGATCCAAGATGAAAGAAATATGCATGCCACCGTTTCTGCTTAAATATCCAATAACGGAATTGCCTCTGCCCATCCGGTGAAGCGGTCCACCACAGTGAGGAGACAACGGTACCTTCCGACAGCAAAAGCGGTCCCACGATGTCCAGGTGCACATGTGTGAAACATTGTGTGATAAGTGGGAAGTTTCCTACCACTTTGTGCATGTGTTGCCCCATCTTGGCCCTCTCAAATCTGTCTGTCATTAGTTTGATGCTGGCGTTTATTCGCAGATAAGCCAGTCCATGGATGCTATCAAATAATTGTCGTCGCAATCTCTCAGGTATGAACGGTCAAGGTTTTCCTTGCGATACATCACACCAAACTCGGAAGTGTTCACAAGTAGGTTGTATTTGTTTCAAGCGTAACCTGGACATACTATCATGAGAGAATTTAGCAAATTGCTGGTCTGTTTCATGTGCTGCAGCTATTTCCTTGTAGTCAATAGTCTGTGAGATTGTATTCAACCTAGACAGGAAATCTGCGACGACATTCTCAGCTCCTTTTACGTGCTGCAGGTCTGTCGTAAACTGGATGATAAACTCTAGTTGTTTAAATTGTCGTGGTGAGCAACCATCCTTGTTCTTACTGAAGGTGAAGGTAATTGGCTTGTTGTCTGTAAAAACAGTGAATGATTTGTCTTCTACTTGCGGTTGGAAATGTCTGATGGCTTCATAAATTGCCAATAGCTCCCTATCATAGGCACTTCATTTTACTTGTGATGATGTAAGCTTGTGGGAGAAGAAAGCTAGGGGCTCCCAATTGTTTCCCACCTTCTGGTGTAGAGCTGCACCTATTGCCTGCTGGCTCCCATCCATAACATTTGCCAGTCAAGTTTCAGGAACCGAATATGCCAGACAGGTTTTGATCTTGTCGAATGCCATCTGCATCTCTGATTTCCACTGTAAATGTCGTTTGCCTACTGCATCCTTGCCAACTAGTGCTGACGTCAAATGTGCTTGAATGGCCGCCGCATTAGGCAGATGTTGACTGTAGAAGTTAACTGTTCCAAGAAACCGGCGTAGTTGGCGATAGTTGATGTGGCGAGTCATCTCTTCGATAAGGTCGAGTATGTCTTGCTGTGAGCTGATACTGGCTGCTGTCACTGAGTAGCCCAAGAATGGCACCTGACGTTGTCGAAGTAAACACTTTGATTCATTGACCGAAATGCCATACGCCTCAATACGTTGGTAAACAGTCCTTAGATGTAGTACGTGCAATTCCTCAGACAACGAAAAAACAAAGATGTCATCATGGTACGTGAAGCAATATGGTAAACCTTTGAGGGCTTTGTCAATGAAACGCTGCCAAGTTTGTGCGCATTTTGTAACCTGAACAGCATGCGAAGGTATTCGAATAAACCGGATGATGTCGTGTCAGCCATCTTCGGTATATCAACAGGTGCGACCGGTATCTGGTGATACGCTTTTTTGCAATCAATGACACTAAAAATGGTCGCCCCTGCAAGTGCGTGCCTAAAATACCTTATATGTGGTATTGGATAATGATCAGGGATGGTACGAGTATTTAGTGCCCTGTAATTTCCGCATGGTCTCCAAGTCCCATCTTTCTTCTTTACGGGGTGAAGCGGCGATGACCACCTACTGTCGGATCTATGGACGATTCCCGAGCATAATAAGAAAGGGTGCCTCTAATGCACTGTGTCCCATGTCGAATGCTCACTGACCTAATAGATATGGCAAGTGCATAATGAAATAAGAAATCTGCACCCAATATTGCATCTGACACATCAGCAATTACAAAACTCCATGCTAAACTTTCAGGGAACCCAAGGTCTAACTCTATCTGACATTTTCCATAAGTCGCTATCGACATCTGGTTTACTGCTGTGAGTTTTGACTGAGATGGAGGGAGCTTCACATCGCAGTTTCTAATAGGCAATGCACTAACGTCCGAACCTGAGTAGACTAGATAAGCACGGCTGGACTTAACAACTGTAACAAACAGCCAATGGGACAGTGAAGGTAAAGAAGAAAGGTTACTCACCTATAGCTGCCCTTTGTCACTCTCACCTCGTAACAGTAGGCGCTGGTGCTCGCGACCAGCGGCGCCTAATGCCAGCCGCTGTCGCCATTTGAGTGATTGCAGGGTGATGTGCAGTGCATCGCCTCGCTTCTGAATCATCGATGGTACCAGCAGATACACTTCTTAGACACAATGTCATCTTCCTTGCTCTTCTTGTTTGTGCCTGTCTTGCCTCCGAGCAACGTCGAATCTGCTGCTTCAATCCATCAACTTTTTTTTTTTAGGTCATCCAGTTGTTGAGAAATGTCCAGCTGTTGGCGTTGTTGTAACACCGCCATTTCCTGTGAGTCTGTACTGTTGTGTTCGAACATCAACGTCGACATATGTGCTGCATCTAACGAGGTGTAGAACTTGTCAGCTGATGAAATCAACGATGAGATATCTTGTGTGTCTGAGAGTGCCACAGCCGTTCTAACTGCCTCTGGCAAGTGCACATGCCATACATGTTGCAGTGTCGTATCTGGCAACTCAGTGTCTTTGACTAAACTTCCCAGGTGCCGCCAAAATTCTGAAAGTGACTTATCTCCTATCTTTTTGCCTTTCAATACTTGCTGGATACATTGTTCCACTGGCTGACATAGTTGCTCAATGAGAAACTGCTTAAAACACGTATACTTTTGCAGCTGAAGTATTATATCTGTCTGCGCTGATCGTTGCTGTTTTATTGTCAAACACACTAACGGCAATCATAAATTTTATCTCTTCATTTACAATGCTATGATGCTGGAAGGTCAGATCAAGCATTGCAAACCACAGTTCAGGTTTATCAGGTATGAACTGCGGTGGGCGTAATTTCATGTTGCTACTGTTCTCTGTCAAAAGTCCATTACTTGATGGCACAGAAAAACTCAACACAGCGTTTCCTTGCTCTTTAATGTCATGTCGTAATTCCTCAATGTTCTTTAGCAAAATGTCGCGCTGATCAAATAACACTCTGTGTGCCACGTGGGCTCGCCAATCTCGCTGTAAACAAAATTGAACTGGGCTGCATTTGTTCATCTACAACGAAATTCTTTATACGAGGTCACCACTTTAGCCATGTACTACTTATTACAATCTTCAGAAAGACTCACAAAGTAGTTAGGCTATAATATATTATTTTTTATTGTAACAGAAAGCTCATATTAACATTGAATTAATGACAACAGAACTATTATACATAATCAAAGAATACACAATCTGTCCCTTGTGCACGCCGCCACAAAATAATGCTATCCTTCACCGTGCGTCTACGGATGTTCTGCTGGCAACTCCCACAATCTATCTCATTTCTTAGATAACTGAAAAATTGTGGAATCTTATGCGGTATATTGTGGTAGGACCACACTCTCACCATGTGTTTTTGAATTAGAATAATACAACTAGTTCCAGCACAATTTCAGCAAGACTTATTTTTAGTAGCTGCTGAAAGATTACACACTGCAGATCTCATTTGTCTAGGGGTTTCTCGAAGCTTTGTCTGCAAAATTATCATTCCAATAATTATGGCCTCGGTTTTCTTCTTGTTTGAAATAAACACCACCGGATCTGAAATATTTTCAGCTAAAAGTTATATTTATTTGTTCTTTTTGTTAGTAACTACGCCATTTTCACTATGAACATTGATACTCTACATCCATTATACTGCACTTGTCACATAAACATGTCCATCTCCCTCCAATACTGACAAAGGAGTGGTCGGAAAGCCAACATGTGCCCGGAAGTTGCAGACATTCCAGCATTCTAGATTCTTTGGGTCTACTGACCATAAAAACTCCAAAGATACATATAAATAAATATATATAAATACACAGCATTTAACATCTTAAACGAGTCCATTATTTATCATAAAAGAAAATATTCATAATTAAGTGAATTAAACACATTTTCTGGCAACATAATGAAATTACCTTAACTCTTTCCTGTGGGCATTGGATGAAATAAACTTTATCTCTGACAGTTAATTACATTACACTGTCTACCTGTTGCTTGAAGTTCTCTCAGTCAGAACAGGCAATCTTTAACTGCTTTTTAAATATAATTTGATTCTTACTTCAGGTAAGGAATAAGCAGTGTTTATGCTACTGTGAATTCATGTATTCACCCCCTTCTTTCATTGAATAAGTTTTCCTTATTCAACTTCTTAACATGTAGCAATGAAAGTTTGAAAACACGTGTTATGACATTGTTATATATTTTTTGAATATTACTCAAGGTTTACAATTTTGTAAAATAAGTGTATATTGTTACATAATTATAAGCCCAGGAATAGATTTAAACAGAAATATTAATGTCCTGTAAAATTTATAAAACTGAAGTTGGCTCATTCTTATCCTGGACCCTTCAGTCTCAAGTAAAAATTCCAGCAACAGATATGCATCAAGATTATTAATAGACTTTGTTCTTTCATATACAATCATTATCACACAAAAAGTTCAAATTGTAAACATAATTTTAGGTAAACAATTGAACTGCAGAATGTAATACAGCCAAAGGTGGCTGAATTTAGACAAGCTATGAAAATAAATAAATCAGAACAAAAACAAAACAAAGTCGAGTGATATGTATTTAGAGAACACCATAGAAGATGGCTGCAAAACTTTCCGGGCCACATAATCATCATGATAAAGCAAACAAAAAATGGTTCACTATGGAGATTAAAACTCTGAAAATGAACTGATAGATAGCATATGCCATAATGGTGTGAAAAGCAAATGTTTGTGATTCTTTCCTTTTTATCTAATGATATTCTGCATACATTGTAAATTCTGTTAATTTACTCTGCATAATTTTTTTATTTTTATGTCTGTATACAAAATACTTTCTTCTTTATTAGAAAGGTAACCATTGTGTGATGTTCATTCAGTGTAAATTGACAGCAGATATGTAACTGAAATGTGTATGAATTGTGCTTGGGAGAACGTGTGTGAGTTTCCAATTCAGAAGAAGGACTTTATTCAAAAGTTAAAACATTTTTAATATTCCTTTTTTATTTTAAATGTATGTGACTCAATACCTACTATACATAGTGGATAGCAGTCCATCCTGTCCATATTGTTGTTATACTAACCCTGATTTTCCATACCTAATGATACTTATCTTCTCACTCAAAAGCAATTGTGTGTTATTTTGCACTGTTCAAAAACTTAAAGATGTTAATTCTTCTGTGTTCATTTCGCATGAAACTGTTAAATTCAAAATTTAAAAGAAAACAATCTATTTTTGAAAATAAGAGTTATGTGGGTAAAAAATGTACTCACTGAGTGATGGTGGGAGAACACATATACAGGTACAGAGATTTGCTGTTTTTGGAGCCAGTGTTTCTTTCTTGTGGGTGAAGAGTTGAAGAGGGATGAAGGAGCAGGACTGGTGAGATTCAGGAAATCGGGAGAGTTCAGAAAAGTCACTAAAAACCCTGGGTCGTGGAGATTTACCAGATGAGTGAGAAGGAAAGACTGATTGTTAAGGCTGCACCTGATGAGATATGAAAATCTGAGAGTTTGAAAGTGGAAAATAGGATAATACACAAGCAGAGATTTCTGACAAAACATTGTGCATGAGGAGTTAATAAGAGCAGAAAGCTAAATGCACTGTGCATGGAGGAGGTGAGGGAGGAAGAGAGGGGAAATAAAGGTCAGAACCAAAAGGGAGTGAAGAAAGGAAGAGTTACTGAGAAGAAATTCTGAAACCAACAAACTTAATGTAAATTAAGGCTAGGTGGGGTGGTTAGAACAAAGGACAAGTTGTAACACCAGTTCCTATGTGTGGCATTCTGAGAAACTGGTGTCTGGAGAAGAATTCAGATGGTACATGTGGTGAAAGTGACAACCAGGTCATGACTGTCATGCTGTAGAGTATGCTCGTGTAGGATCTGCTCCGCTAAGCAATATTGTGTGTTGTCAGTGTATGTCCTCTATCTAAGTCCATTCATCTTGACTGATACCTTGGAGGTAGTCATGCTGATGTAAAAAGCCAGACAGTATTTACATTACTGCGGGCACATAACATGCTGTTTCATAGGTGGCTCTCGCTTTGGTACTATCCTTTTTGCCAATAATAGTGTTGGTATAGGTTGTGGTGCTAGGAAGTCATCCAGAGAAAGTCCTTCTGTGGGGATGTTCACAGTGATAGGAGCTACAGGAAAGGAAATGGGTGCAGAAAGAGCACAGGGCCTGACGAGGATGTTGGAGAGATTGGGAGGTTGAAGAAAAAATGTTCTAGGTGTGCTGGGAAAAATGTCAGGCAGAATAGGCCTCATTTCAGGGCATAATTTTGGGAAGTCATAGTCTTGTCAAAGTAAGTTATTAATACATTCAAGTCCAGGATAATACTGAGTGACAAGAGGTGTCCTCCTAAGTTGGTAGCAGGATTGTATGTGATAGCCCATAAAATCAGCTTTAAAACTAGGCTGTTGGGATAATTATTTCCAGTGAAGGGTGAGGTGAGAAAGGTGGTGTATAGCTCCAAAGAGTCGGCATCTGAGCAGATACGTTTGAGATACCAATGCTATATGGGAGGGAATGTTTGGTATGGAAAGAACAGCCACTGTCAAAATGTAAGTACTGTTGTTTGTTAGTAGGTTTGATGTGAACAGAATTGTGCAGCTGACCCTCGGTGATGATGAGGTCAGTGTCACTGAAAGTGACTTGGGATTTGGAATAGGACCTTGTGAAATTTGATTGGGAGAATGTATTCAGAGATACCAAGAATTTTAACAGGTGAGCCTACCCATGAGTCCACATGGCAAAAATCTCATCAATGTACCTAAACTAAACTTGGGCTTATGGATTCCAGGAAAGCCCCTTCCAAGCTACCAATGAAGAAGTTGGCCTGGGTTGCTTGGAGGGTGCATTCCTGGGGTCCATAAGCCTTCATCCCCTGAATTGGTTTAGATATGTTGATGACATCTTTGCCATATGGACTCATGGTGAGGCTGACCTGTAAAATTATTAGTATCTCCAAATACATTCTCCCAAGAAAAATTTCATGCCATCCTATTCCAAATCCCATGTTGCTTTCCTTGATGTTGATCTCATCATCACCTAGGGTCAGCTACACACTTCTGCTCACAGTAAATATACTAACAAACAACAGTACATACATTTTGACAGTTGCTGTTGTTTCCATATCAAATGTTCCCACCCATATAGTCTTTGCATTTGAGGTTAATATTTGAAATTGTTTCCCTCAACTGTCCCCATCTTTAGAGTTCTGTACCTTGATTTGTATATACATTATCATTCTAGGATCACTTTGTTGTTCATTTGTCTCTCTAAAACCATTTTTCTCAGGAAAGAATAAATGTATCAAGTTGAAATTTATGTCACATACAGTAAAGTATGGTCCCTTGGCAATGGGTAATGTAAAGAATTGAAGCTTCTATGTCAGTGCATGGCCATTTACGTCGTATTTTTTGATCTTCTCGAACTCATTCCTCAAAAAATAAAGAGTACTTCTTGTTGACCTACAAAATCATGAGATTTGACAAGCAGCAAGCTTTCGCATTATAAACGGGATAAATTGAAGTATTGTTAATTTGTAATTATACATTACAAACAAATTCTCACATGTTATCCAAATGTCTGTCCATCCATTATACTCAGGACTGGGTGGACATATCAAGTTGAAATTTATAGCACATACTACGATCTGTGGTTTCTTGGTGGTGTAAAAAAGTTAGGCTTTTAAGTCAATGCAGTTGAAAGATATGGCAATTTATGCCACCAATTTTGATACTTGCAAATTCACTCATTGAGACATTTAGGCTACTTTCTGTTGACCTAAAAGCATAAAAGTTGGCAGGAAATTTAGTTTTACAGTAAAAGTAAAGGATAAAATCAGAAAACTGTTAGTTTCTAATTATATTACATGAAATTGTCATTTGTTGTCACACTTCAAACTTATAATTACAATATTCTTGAAAGTCTTCGACAGATATGTTGCCAGTCTCAGTAATGGTAATGGCCAAAATTCTTTGAGATTCTCAGTTCCTGGCATGGATTAATTATTAATATGCATAATTTAGTATGTACGGAACTCTCAGAATGTGACTCCTGCTTGCACCTGGTCAATTTTTATGAGCAGTTTTGATGAACCATGGCAACTGTCTAAAAACATGTTTGAGTAATTTAAGACCACACTTCTGCAGCCACAATCTTTTATGGATTTTTCGTAACTGGAAAAAATTTGTTGTTGTTCATTAAAAAATTATTGTGTTTTTGCCTTCCAAATATAGTTTTGTGAATAACATACCATTACTTCAGAGTCATACTTGCTAAGTTTCCTATTGTACTAGTTGCTCTACAGTGAAATTTATGCTTTTGCATTTTGCAGTAGTACATGTTGGCACCCTTCATCCTTTATCCAATAGTGGCATGAAAATATTGAAGAGGTTATTTGCTTTTATCAGTTTTGTGTTCCAGTAACTTCTGTTATTGTTTCTTCTTGTTGCTTTATCTAATTTTGGAAAAAAGGAGCATGGGTTAACAAAATTTTCCTACAAAGAGAATTCATATTTATATATTGTATTATTCATATCACAACATAAAAATAATCTGTTTACCTATTTGTAATTTGCCTTAATGGACTGTTTTACAAAGGATGAACTTTTTCAGATTTACAGAATTCAGCATGCCAGCTGACACCCAGTGCCACTTCTCATCATCAAGGTAATCTGTTGTTACATATGTGGTAGATGAACTTTATATCACACTAATCTTGTATTTAATTACTGCTAGTAGAAAGGCATTGGGGTTTTAGAAGAAAATTAGCACTTTTAAGTGTTACTGAGCCTTGCAATACCACTAATACCACAATCCAAAGTGGTGGCCAGTAGCATGTAAACAACCTTGAACACACGTCATCGCAAGCTGTTCTTATCAATGATGCCATCGTTATCACATGAGGCTATGCCCTCCTTATCTGTGACATCATTCCGTATACATGTAGTCACACCTGACTTCTTGGAATGTTGGTGGTCTTAAAACGAAACTGCCAATCATATCTAAATTTTTCTCAGCCATTAAAATGAAACAGCCTATCACAGTATAATCCAAGAGCTGCTCACTGTCTTGCCATCTAAAAAATTAACTAACAACTGAACAGTTAGAATTTTGGGTTGTGTTCAAAAGTATTTATAAAGAAAAATTACTAAAGATTGTACATACACACACACACACACACACACACACACACACACACACACACACACATAATAATTGTACCATGAAGCAGCATTTTAGAACATCTATGTCCAATCTCTGTACCACACTTGTTGTGATACAGAATGGACTCGCAAATTACAAATTCCCACATCTGAATTGTTCTATGGAATACATGACACTTGCCAAGTGTCACAGTTGTTCTCACATCTAAAATGTCTACAATAATACGTAAACTAAGAATAATGCAATATTTATGTCAACTGTCACAACACTTTATAGACACATATGCTGTGCTAAAGAGGCAAACAACAAACAAATAGACAGTCAGAATTACTGTCAGTCACAAGAAGAAGGCAGTTAATGTGTAAAGACTAAAGTGTGACTGTGAAGTCTTAAATTAATTGCCACTTTGCTATCCAAATAAAAATAGTTTTGTAACTGTGCAAAACACTTGTATCATGCTAGACAGGTAGATAACATTTCCTCCTGGGCCTAAATGAGAGTACGAACCCTAAATGAGAGTACGAACAGAAACACACCTCAACAAGCACCACTTTAGAGGGAAGATGATAACAACGTACACAATGTTTGTGTCAAACAACTTAAATTTCAAGTTTAAAATGTGTATCAATATATGTGAAGTGCATAACATACAGTACTTATGTGTCTAAAATGTATGTCAAAATTGTAAATGTTCTTCAGTAATACATCACCTCACCAACTATCATTTTAGGGGAGAAACAGATACTACATCCGTTACTATTGGTTATCCATCTTAGGCTGATTGCAATATAGGTAAAAAGAATTACACCAAATGCATTTTTCTTTTATTTATAAAACATCTCCCATGGTTATTCTGCAAATTGGACACATATACATTTGTACATTTTTGGTTGTTTTAAGTTAAAACAAGCATTTTGTTTATAAAGTTGGTGTGCCAGTTACTTACTGTGTTTCTTTATAGCTTCTGCTCCTTCCCTCTTTGTTAGCAGTAGCTGACATTGAATGACTTTGATTCAGATTTGCACTTGGCAGTTTTTGCCATTCTGCAGTATTTCTTGCATTGCCTTATTTACACTTCACTTTTGTAAACTGTTTCTCATTCTTCACAGTAACAGTGTTTATATCTGTTCATTTGTTTTCATTCATGTTAACTTGAGGTTATCTACAAAAAGAAATGCAGACAATGTCACAATATACAGGAGATAATTAATTATCTGTCAAATCTGTTAGAACTCTCCTTTGTGAATGTTGGCTAGTGTTTATACAGTGTCATGCTGGATGTGCAAACTATAAATATATATGTAGTGTCACCTATATCCACCAATTGTAATGTAAAGCAGAATGTAAATTTTCTCAGAAGAAGTAGTTTCTAATATTTAGTAGAAAGCTGCAGTCATCTAAGAGTTTCCAGATTCCAGCACAGGAAAAAACTGCATTCGAGAAGAAGTCCAAACTTATTTCATCCACTTGGTTTAGTTGAACATCTAATTGTAATACACCAGTATAAGCACATAATGCCCCAATAGAACAGGTAAACATGACCAAAGATGATGGTGCAGAAAGTTCCAGTCACAGAGATGAAACTCACAAATAAATCCATGGCTGAGCAATGGGCACCTGCATGGCAACGTTGTATGGAACCAATTCATGGCCCATCAAGAAGAATCCTTCCTAAACACACAGAATCCTAAGTCCGATTTATTGATGACATCTTCATGATCTGGACTGAGGCTGAGGGCACACTGTCCACATTCCCCAGAACCTCAACACCTTCTCCGCATTTTGCTTCATTTGGTCTCCTCAGTCCAACAAGCCACCTCTTTCCATCCATATCAAACCTACCAACCACCAACAATACTTCCACTTTGGCAGCTATTACCCATTCCATACCAAAAATTCTCTTCCATACAGCCTAGCCACCCATGGTTATCATAACAATGATCAGTATCTCTCTAAATATGCCAAAGATCCCACTGAGGCTTTTGCAGATTGAAGTTATCCATCTAACATTGTACTGAAACAGATCTGCCATGCCTTCTCACCCCAGTCATCTACCACATATCCATCCTCTGGCCACAAATGAGCACTCCTCCATGACACAGTACCAGTGACTGGAGATACTGAATAACATTCTCTGGTAGGGTTTCAACTATCCTACCAAATATCCTCCCCACCCCTCCTACCATGTTATTCTGCCACCATCCATAATCATTGTCCATCCTTGCTCCACCCAGTTCCCAACCCCTTGCCTCATGGCTCATATCCCTGCAGTAAATGCAAAACTGTTCCCATACATATGCCCAGTAGATGGTACTGTGTGGACATGACAGCTAACAAGCTGTGTGTCCACATGAATGTTGCCACCACATTATGGCCAAGACACAGTTGGGTCACCAAGTCACTGAACATGTTGCCCAACATGATGTGCTTCATTTCAATGATTGCTTCACACCTTGCTCTATCTGCACCATTCCTGCCAGTCCCAGCTCCTCTGAACTTTGCAGGTTGGAACTCTCCCTACAATGTATCCTTTGTTACTATAACCCTCATGGCGTCAACCTTTAGTAGTCTCTATCCCCTTCCTTCTAAAATTCCAGCACTGCACTTGCCTTTTATTCTGCCAACACACCTGTGGACTTTTCCTTTTTCTACGTCTGTCCTCTTCCATTATACTTTGTCCTTCTCCGCCCACTCCCCATCAGAGCCTCCCAACTCTGTACGTAGCTGCCCATCCTGTACCCACCACATCCCTACATGCTCTCACAAGCAGTGCAACATTGTACTCTACCCCTCCCTGCTATACGTTCTACTCCCCATTTAATGCCTCCTTCAGTCCCTACCACCAGAATGATGCACATGTCAGATGTAGGTGCAGTCCTCAGTTGGGCCACAATCGCTAGAAATAGCAGCCACATGTGTGTGAGTTGTGCTTCTGTGTGTGTGTGTGTGTGTGTGTGTGTGATGTATTTTAGAACAAGGACTTTTTCAGCCAAAAGCTTAAATGTTTAGCAGTCTTTTCATTGTGCCTGTCTGCCACTCATTGCCTCCTCTGTGCATTGTGTAGCAATCTATCCTCTTCGTATTGTTGGTACTCCAACTTGAGGTTTCCATTGTTTAATCTCTGGTTTTCTTTTATTCAAGTCTGCCACAAAATATTTTTGAAATTAAAAGAAAGAAAGAAAGGCTGCCTCTCTCCCTCATAATCAATGAAACATTCTTATACACTGACAGAATAAGAATCACAACATCAAGAAGAATTGTTATGCCTTTTAGGCATGTTCCTATACCTGAAAGATGATTTCTGTTCAAATTTCGTGCTAGTCGCATAATAGTGGTGATAGTAGCTTTAGTTACCTTTGAGACTGCATGTGGTGAGTTGATGATAATCAAGAATGCCTTTAAGGCAACAATGATGCCATTATCAACACCTCGCTGAGTTTTAAAGGTCATATAATAGGACTATGAGAAGCTGGAGTTTGCTTGGAGTTTTCTGTGATATTGCAGAAAGATTTGGCAGGAATTTAGCCTCTGTATGTGATTGCTGGAAGTGGTGGTCATGAGAATGTACAGTCACAAGAAAACCGGGCTTCAGATAGCCACATAGCATTACCAAGAAGGAGAACCGCCATGTTCAGTGTGTGGCACAATTTACTGCACCTGCAGCAGCAATTTGATCAGCATTTGGCACCACAGTGACACAATGAACTGCTACAAATTGGTTATTTCAAGGGCAGCTGTGAGCCAGACACCCTGTAGTGTACGTTTCACTAATCCTAAACCACCGCCATTTCCAATTACAGGGGTGTCAAGCAAGAGTTCATATTAGGGAGTGTGGAGATCTGTTGTGTTTTCTGATGAAAACTATTTCTGCTTTGGTGTCGGTGATGAGTGTGTGTTGATCAGGAGGAGACCAGTTGGGGGCCTACAACCAGTCTGCACTACCTGTTGGTTCAAGAGTTAGAATAGGCCTGAAATATTTGTGCCTCATTGTAAAAGGTGACTAAAAGTAGTCTCCTACTTTTTGGCCTTCAGTGTTATGGTCCACTTCAGGGTTTGAAATCCACACTGTCCAAATTGTTCAGAAGTGCAAGACATTTGGGAAAGGACGCCTTATGTGGTCCATCATGTATCCATCATGTGCTGATATTTTATCCACCTCTTATTGTCAGGACTCTGCAACTCCACCCATATTCCAGCTGTTTTGGCAAGGACATCTTATGAATTGAATAATCTACATCCACAGTCTGTCCTCTTTTGTCCACATGACAATACTGGTTTTCTATGTACCTAATATCCAATATGGTAGCCAGTCTGTCATGGATGTGCTGTCATGTACTCACTTGATTGTTGCCGCTTGACAACACAGGGATCGCACTGCTGATGGCTGAGCTGCAAACTCCCCTCAAAGGCCAAGTAGTAGATGCCCATCTACCTGGGGCATCACGACTACCAGCAGTGAACAGCTCGATAGGTGGCCTTTGCTGAGGCTGGATGGCACCTGTGGCAAGAGCCCTGATCAGAGTGTGTGGCGTCAGGGTGGATGACCTGCGATGAAGTAGACCAAGTTATCTTTTGCTGATGACCAAATGGCCCCAGCAGTCTCTAAGAAGAAAAGACAGACTTCCTTGCTGAGAAGTATGTCTCCAAATTGTTCCTCTCCCTAGCTGTACCATAGGAGGAATGTAGGGCCACAGAAAAAGGAGATCCATATTTTCCTCAGTACTTAGTATGAGCAGAACATATTGGGTCTCCTGTCTGGCTACAAAGCCTCTATTTTTTTGTAGGAAACCTGGAGGATAAGTTTGGGGAAGTGGCAGCACTGTCCAAAATGTGAAATGGGTCAGTCCTGATTCAAGACCAGTCATTGGTGTTGCTCACCAGTAACTTCATCCAGCACATTTGTAGCAGACCTAAAGATAATATGGTTGCTACTGGTGTCTTCATGTTGGCCTTTGAGGGCAATCCATTATCTGAAGTCAAGGTGATGGTATACCAATGTGACATAAAAAAATATGTCTCTCTCCCTAAGTGGTGCTTTAAGTGCTGGAAATTTGGGCACCTGTATTCCCGGTGCAGTTCTAGCACCACATGTAGAGATTGTGGATGTCCACTGCATCCAAATACTCCATGTGCCCTCCCTCCCACCTGTGTCAGCTGTGGAGAGCACCACTGCCCCTGCTTTCTGGACTGTGCAGTTCTCCAAAAAGAGAGGAAAATAATGAAGTACAAGACCCTGCACAGGCTGACTTACCAAGAGGCTAAAAAAAATATGAGCAGTTGAACCCCACTCGTATGCTGCAGCTACAACAACATAGCTCTCACTGGCAACAGTTGCCCTTCATCTCTGTCTCGTACAGTGGGCCCTCAGGGCCGTCCAACTACATCTCCACCCCTCCCCTTTGGTGGTTGGGGCACTTTTTCTTCTGTTGCTCCCAAAGCATCTACTTTGGGATGCATGCTCCCCCTAACACTGGGGACATCAGTCCCCTCCCCTCAGTCAGAGAAGCAACATCCTTGTCAGGGGTCCCTTGGGACTCTACCTTCCAAGTTTCCATCCCCTCCCCCCCCCCCCCTCCTCCTCCGCAAAAGTGGACACCAGCCAGTGGCTGAAGTGTCACATGCTGCTGGTTCAAGGGCTTCACAGTCTTCCTCTGTATGTGAAGCACCCCCTGCAAGCCCATAAAGAGAAGCGGAGGGCAAACTCCTGTACACCTCCATGGTGGATACCTCAACCACAGCTTCATCTGGACCTTTCACAAGTCCCGAAAGAATCAGTTCATCCTGCAGCCCTCTACCACCTATTTCTGTCTTATCTTAATGTGTCCCAGTGTTCAAAGGTAGTTTATGTGGATGGCTCAATGGTTAAAGGTCACATTGGGTTTCCTTATGCTCATACAGGACATACTGAACTTTGCTCCTTGCCAGATGGCTGCAGTGTTTTCATTTCAGAGCTTGTAGCCATTTCTTGCACTCTTGAGCATATCTGCTCCTGTGCCGGAGAGTCCTTCCTTATTTGCAGCGACTCCTTGAACACTTCACAAGTTCTCAACCAGTGCTGTCACTGCCATCCCTTGGTAACAGCCATTCAAGAGTCTGTTTATGTGTTTGAACAATGTCAACAGTCAATAGCCTTTGTATGGACTCTGGGACTCGGTGGAATCCCAGGAAATGAACTTGCCAACAGGTTAGCCAAAGAGGCTACTCGTAAACCGAGTCTGGAGGTCAGCATATGATCTCCAGAATCTGATCTTCAATCAGTGTTATGCCACAAAGTTTCTGGGCTCTGGAACACAGAATGGCAGTCCCTGACTTTGACAAATAAGCTACCTATGGTAAAGAAGCCTCTCACAAGGAATCCATTGTTCTTTGCCGCACTCGTCATACTTGGCTCACTGGGAGTCACCTCCTATGTCATGAAGACTCGCCTGGGTATTGCTGTGGTTCATGCTTGACAGTGGTCAGACCTTATTGAATTGTACAATTTTAACTGCCCTGCAGCAGACTTTTAATCTCCCTGATCTGCTCCCTTCAATTTGAGATGACAATACCTCAACGGCTAACATGGTTTCAAGTTTTATCTGAGAAAAGGGTTTTTACACAATTATATAAGGATTGGCGCCTTACCCATACCTTCCAAGTTCTCACTCTACATGCATTTATCCCCCCCCCCCCCCCCCCCCCAAATCTCTCTCTCTCTCTCTCTCTCTCTCTCTCTCTGGTACTGTCTGTTCTACTTGGTGTTCACCTTTTCACTATCTGTGTGTCTCTTGCCTTGCGTTTTTGGCTGGAGATTTTAGTGTGTTGCAAAGTGGCTGGCTCATCCTTTGTTATTCTTGCAATCAGCCAGCCAAGGCGATCTGCTTGATTGTTTTTACATCTTCTACCACTTTTTTCCCCTTTTAGTTCCTATTTTCAATTTTAGATTGATAATTTTGTTTTCTACTTCAGTGTGGTTACACACAGTTTTACACATTTTGTTCCTTCCATCGAGCTCAGGCATTAGGATAATTTGGGGATATGTTTTTAATTCAAGATCTTGTGACTAAGGAAAAAGGGACTGATAACCTTGTCATTTAGTCCCTTTAATTTGCAAACCAATCAACTAACCAACTAACTTGTCTAAAAATAAAGATGATGTGACTTACCAAACGAAAGTGCTGGCAGGTCGATAGACACACAAACAAACACAAACATACACACAAAATTCAAGCTTTTGCAACCAACGGTTGCTTCATCAGGAAAGAGGGAAGGAGAGGGAAAGACGAAAGGATGTGGGCTTTAAGGGAGAGGGTAAGGAGTCATTCCAATCCCGGGAGTGGAAAGACTTACCTTAGGGGAAAAAAAGGACAGGTATACACTCGCACACACACCCATATTCATCCGCCCATACACAGATACAAGCAGACAGTCTGCTGTGACCAGAAAGCATGGACTGCTGATGAATGGCATCACATTATGTTTGGGACTGAACCACCATTCTGCAATACACTGGATGACCATAGTTAGTGAGTATAGCAGTGACCTGTGGAGAGGTACCAATTCTCCAATGTTTTGAGGAGACACAGTAGTGTTACTCCTAACCTCATAGTGCAGAAAGCTATCAGGTATGACATCACAGCTGATAGTAATTGAGAGAATTCTGATTGCACAACAGTGTTTCATGGACATCCTGTGATGTCATGTGTTACTTGTCATGTGACAGTATATTGGTGCTGTTTTTGAACAAGATAAAGCTAATCCACACATGGCATATCTCTATGAACTGTCTGCTTGATTTTTAGGAACTCCCTTGGGCAAGAACATCACCAGCTATGTCCCTGATAGAACATTTGTAGTACCAGTTTGGATATCAACTCTGTCCCCACATCAGTATCCAGGATGTCAATTACCAGCTACAACAGTCGTGTACCAGCTTGTCTCAAGAGAGGATACAATGGCTTGGTGACACCCTTTCCAACTGTATCAGTGCATGCATCCAGGCAAAAGGGGGTGCAGTGTCATACTGTTCAGTTGGCTTATTATTCCATGTTCTTTATAAATTTGACTCAATTTTGTAATCACTGACATAACATCACTTAAACTCACAACTCATTTAGTTTTGATTTCATTTCCCCTTCACCTTCTGAGTGTTTCTCCTCATTGTCAAGCAGTGGATTTTTCCAGCCATGTATTGTATAACTGGTTTCAGTTTCTTATAAACTCATCATACCTGCACTGAATGTAATCTACTACTAAGAATTATGCAGACACTCAATACATCCTTGTAATTCAATCTCAAATGATTGTAATCTAATTTATAACTATAATGGCTATTTTGCTGCAATAAATCATTTATAATGGAGTTATATCATAAGGCAAAATATGAGATAAATCATCTGATCTGCAGTTAAGTAAATTTAAATAGGTAGGCCATTTAAGAACAATATTTTGCATCCAGAATGAGATTTTCACTCTGCAGCAGAGTGTGCGCTGATATGAAACTTCCTGGCAGATTAAAACTCTGTTCCCAACCGAGACTCGAACTCGGGACCTTCTGTAAAGTTTGGAAGGTAGGAGACGAGGTACTGGCAGAAGTAAAGCTGTGAGTACAGGGCGTGAGTCGTGCTTCGGTAGCTCAGATGGTAGAGCAGTTGCCCGCGATAGGCAAAGGTCCTGAGTTCGAGTCTCGGTCAGGCACACAGTTTGAATCTGCCAGGAAGTTTAATATTTTGCATAATCAGATATGCATTTTAGGAATGACTACTTTGTCTTTTATATACAATTAGAAAATTATGAAATTAGTGATCTCACTCAGGTTTTCACAAACTGGCATGGAATTTGGTGATGTGTAATAATTATGACTCACGTTAAAATTTACATTTGCATATTCTAATATGATCCTGCTAATAATTTTATTTGTTACATTATATGCAGTCAGAATATGAAGAGATCTTTTCAATTTGTGGATACACCTTTATTGACAAAAATCGTTTCTGTGATGTGTGATGATAAAGTTTTAGGTTATCGTATTGTAACAGGTTTCTTTAACTACTATTTGTTTGCCCTGTTCTATCTTAGGATGGAAGTCTATGATGGTAATGCTACAGACACCAAAAACCGCATGGGGCTTTTCTGTTCCAACCTTACAGATGCTCTCCCTGTTATTTCATCTACCAACAACTCAATGACAGCCAGTTTCATCACATTCTCATACCAGCCACCAGCTAATTTTACTGCTGAAGTCATCTTTATGTATAGTAAGTAGTTGTCATCAACAAAATAGTATATACTGTTTCAACATGTGGACTAAATTTGTATACAGAAAATGTTTAATAACTAGACAGAATAAATCATTATAGATTTATAGGTACTTAACAATGCTGTCAGTCTGGAATTGTTATTGGTAAAATATAGAGAACAACAATTTTTTGTAAATTCGGCCTTGATCGCTTCAGAAAAAAATTGGTTTCAATTCTACATAATGTACAAATAGTTAATTGTCTCTTGACTTTAAGTTATTATTTGAGATAAAGAAACAGATTAAAATGAATTGGGACAAAATCTGATGAGGGTAGAGAAGGAGGGAAAGGGGGGGGGGGGGGGGGGGGGGGTAATGTGAAATCCAGCGTCCACTGGACTTTTGCCATCACAGTAGCCAGACTGTGAAGGTATGTAAGTTATAGGTGTGAAAGCATTTCTTTATGTGGTGGACTTTGTTGCCCCTGCTGCAATTCACTAAAAAGAAGCATCAAAAGGAAAGAAAAATAGTCTGCCTATGGACGTATCATGATAAGTTTTATGATGATGCTTGAACTAGTGTGAGTTCTCAGTGCTTAGTTGTCAAATACATACAGAAATTATACTGAACATGGTTTCCCATAAGTCTTCAACTCTGTATCTTAGCAATCAGTGTATATGCCTGCATGTGGGTTCAATTCCCAGAACCGCCAAGAATCTGACCTTGGTTGGTATACTGGTACAGGGTGCATTCAGCCATTATGTGTCAATTGAGGAGATACTTGAATGAGAAGTAGCGCCTCCAAGGTCTGGAAAGTCAGCAAAATGACTGGGAGGGTGGTGTCCCAATCAGATGGCTCTCCATATCGCATTCACAAGGTGCCACAAGTCAGAGCCTGGCACGGGCTAGGTGACTTGTCTTCAACCTTCAAGATCTGGATGAGGAGGTCACTCTTCTCCCACAAGTATTGCAAGCATTCTGTTCCCATTTTATACAGATCACTTTAGTGTGTAATAAATGGCTCTGCATATGGGCTGGGGTATTGATTTGTATGTTACATATATTGCAACATGTTACATATGGGTTACCTGAGTATTGCTCATAATGAAATAATAAATTGCCTAATAGGTAATACACCGAAAATTTTGCAGCCCGTAACAGGCAATGCTTTCTTTCAATAACTACATCGGCCCTGTCATGTGATGGTGGAAACAGAAACCTTCAAAGCCATTGAGCCTCCTGACATACTGAGTTGATGGCCATATATTCTGCCTCAGATGTGGACAAGACTACAGTTGGCTGTTTCTTACCATGCCACGATATTACTGCTCCTTGAGATTTAAACAAACATCCTATAGTTGACTTCCTGCTTTGGATCTATGGCCCAGTCTGCATTACAGTAATTTATTATATGCCCGTTCTCTGTTTTAGAAAACAATAGCTTCATATCCTTGGTATGTTTTAGATTTCTAAAGATCCTTTTGACTGCTTGCCATTGTGGAAGCTCAGATTGTTACAGAAACAGCTGATAATTCTGATCAAATAAGACAGGTCTAGCCTTGTTTGTAACTGAGCATACAGTAAACTTCTATTGTTTCATGGTAGGGTATGTTCTTTGTAGCTTCTTGCTCTTGTTCTGTTTTTGGTCTCATACTATGAGTGAGCACTGGCAGGTCCAGCAGCATAGATATTGGGTTACATTATCATGTATTAAATCTGTTGCAAATTTGACTCATGTAGTGTGTCCGGTCTATCCATAAATAACATTCTTTGTGGTTCCCATTAATTCAGATGCCTAAACAGTTTGTAGCATCACCAAGATCTTTCAGCTTAAATTTTTCTCTTGAACGGTTTTTGATAAGTACTTTCTCCTGTGAATTAATACTTAAAATTATCACATCATCCACACAAACAGCAACTATTTAGGCATCTGAACATTTATTTCTATAATATATATAAGGGCACCTGTTGATCTTTTGAAGTTTAGATTCAACATGTATTGTCTAATTTCAAGTTCCAGCAGCGACTACCTTGCTTTTATCCACATACAGTGCTTTCCGGTCTTTTAATACCAGTATTTCTGACTGTCTTTCTGATAGGACCTAGTTCTGGAACTTTCACATAGATTTCTTCTATACATCGGCTTGTAAGAAAGCCATGACAACATCTAG
This sequence comes from Schistocerca gregaria, assembly GCF_023897955.1. NCBI lineage: Eukaryota > Metazoa > Arthropoda > Insecta > Orthoptera > Acrididae > Schistocerca > Schistocerca gregaria. The sequence continues at coordinate 255,398,553 of NC_064927.1, forward strand.
ATGATTAACGTCAATATCATTTTTAGCAGCCACAGCAAATAAATGTCTTAATAGGTTATATCTTATAACTGGTGCATAGGTTTCATCATAATCCAAGGCTTGCTTCTGAGCCTTTCAAATCTTTCTTCATTTTAAACATCTATTTTGCATTTATTGGTTTCTTATCTGAAGCTAAAATAGCAGGCTTCCATGTTTGGTTCTCTTTGTAAAATGGTAACTCTTTTTATATTGCTTTCATCGAGTTATCAGATTGTCTAACATCATTGCTTTTCTCAGCGACAAATAGTTGATGTTAGTTGACTGTTTGTACTGGTAACTTATGAACTCATGCAACTTCTTTGGCTTCAGAATTCTGGATGACTTTTGTATTAAGTCAAGTTGCTGTGTTGGCTTGTTATCATTATTTGCATTAAATGAACTTGATTCCACATTGCAGCTAGTATTCCTTGAACTATTACTTGATGTGATGTGATAGTCTCAGATTCAATTAAATTTCTTCTAGTTCAGTCATTATTTCATTTTGTTTCTTTTTTGTCAGTGGGAGAAACGATAGACTTGGTTCCTGTCACTTGGTTTCTTCTTTACACTGTTTAGAAGTTCCTTCATAAAATTAACACCCTTCATTGTTATGACTCTGTAGCAGAGGGTTCAAAAAGCCTGTTTGCTTTTGATTGTTCACAGTATCCTACCAAAATACATTCATTACTTTTTCGACCCTTGTTCATTGGTTGTCTCTCAGAGATTCCAAATATTTTGAGATGTTGACGATCCAGCTTCTTGTTTTTCCAAGCGTCTTCTGGATCCTTGCTTTCTAGTGCCTTAGTCAGAGATATATTAATTAAGCAGACTGCAGTGGAGACTGCAGCTGAGACAGCAGCTGAAACTAGTAGTTTCAGCTCTCTGAGACTGCAGATGTGTGTGCAAGTTGCATTTGCATGACTTTGTGTGTGCGTGTCCGTATGTGTGTCTACTGCTGACAAAGGCCTTAATGGCTGAAAGCTATGATTGTGGGAATCTTTTTATTGTGCCTATTGTGACTCAGCATCTCCGCTATATGGTGAGTAGCAACTTTCCTTCCCTGGTATTGTTACAAAGAGTGTCTAAAATATACTGTGCTCAGATAAGAACACTTCAGCCCATGTATACAGTAACAAACAATATTTAATATTTGTACAGAGTGCCCATGAACTCCTCACAATCCAGTATGTAACTGGACTGCAATACGCTCTTACGTGGTGAATCTTTTTGTCAGTGCACATCACAAAACAACAACAACAAATAAATGAGAATCGAGAAAGTGGAATATCAATAAAATTATTACTCTGGAGGCAAAATTATTTCAGTATAGAGCATGCATTGTCAGTACACAGGTGATTTCCTTACGGAAAATTTATAAAATAAGATTACACAAGGTCTGTTCAGAAAGTAGGGAATGTTTTGGTATTAAAAAAAAGTCACCAAACACACTGAGGCACTTATCATAGTGCTGGACAAGCTTTGAAAGACCTTCGTTGTAAAATTCTGCCACCTGAGACTTCAGCCCATGAGTTGCGACTGCCTAGAGTTCTGTGCCATTAAAGCACTGTGTTGCAAGCCAGTTCTTCATCTTTGGAAACAAGTGGAAGTTCCATGGTGCAAGAATGAGGCTGTATGACAGATGAGAGAAAATTTCCCACTTGAATGACTTAAGGAGTTGTTTAGTGTGGTTTAGCATGTGACATGGTGTATTGTCATGCAAAAACAAAATTTTGGACATCAGCTTTCCTCGGCATTTGTTTTGAACTGCTCTTCTAAACGAGTGCAAAGTTTGACAGCACCGGGCAGAATTTATGGTTGCTCCACGATCGAGAAAATCAATAAGAAGCACACCTTGCCTATTCCAAAACACTGTCATCATCAACTTCCTTGCTGACAAGGTTTGCAAACATTTTCTTGGTTTTTGGAGGGACTTTGTGTGCCCCCAATCCATGAACTGTAATTTTGTCTAGCAATTGATGTGATTCACCCAAGTCTCATCACCGGTTATGATTTGATCCAGTAATAAGTCACTGTTTTTGGCAGTCCTCCAGAAATGTCAACGTTGCCCCCATTCACTGTTCTTTATGGTGTTCTGTAATCATTTTGGGCACTCATCTTGCACAAAATTTGTTGTAGCCTAGCTTTTGAGTGACAATTTCAAACAACAAAGTCCATGAAACATGTGGAAAAGAAAGTGAAAGCTCCGTTATTGTGATGCGCCGGTATTCACAAATTGTTTCACCAACTTTAGTGACAAGATTGTCAGTCACAATGCTCGGGCATCCACACTTCTCTTCATCATGAATGTTGATTCAGCCATTTTTAAACCAAATACACCATTTCCGGATGGAACATTCACTCATTACATTTTTTCCGTATGTTTCGCACACTTCACAATAAATTTCTACAGATTTTAGGTTTTTTGCCAACAAAAACCATATCACAGACCATAATTCACAAATGGTTGGATTTTTGATTTTAGCGTACACTTCAAATTCGAAGACATGCAGAGATGTTCCCGTTGTCACAGACAGATGCTGACAGCTGCCAAGTATGTGCATTCCAAAATATACACAATCAGCATGTGCCTAGCGGCATCAGACGGAAACATTCCCTACTTTCTAAGTAGCCCTTGTATAATTAATTTCTGTATGTCAGTTACATTTTTTAAAAAAAAGGTCACTTGAAAATTTCACTCCTTATATATACTATCTGTACATTACACTGCTTATGTAAAACAATTTACTCTTCAATATTACACATATCATGTCATATAGCATTAGTTTCTAACCATATTAAAATAATTAGGTCATTTAAAGCATTACACCATTACATAAAAATTCCTCAGTTTTAAACAATATCTTTTGTTTCCAACTAAGATTACTAAGATTAAAATGCTATTCTGAATTTGCCTTACACTTAGAAGTGTTTTGTGATAAAATAGTTTGCCAATGTTGCGTGCAAAATCAATTTGGTTTTTGATAGTTATTACAAGGGAATATACACTGAATAGCCAAAGAAACCGGAACACCTGCCTAAAATGTTGTAGGGCCCACAACTTGAAATTAGCGGAGGTTGAGGCCTGGCGGATAAAGAGAAGAGAGGATATACTGAAGAGCAAGTTCCCATCTCCGGAGTTCTAAGAGGTATAGGGAACTTGCCCTTCAGTATATCCTCTCTTCTCATTATCCGCCAGGCCTCAACGTCCGCTAATTTCAAGTTGTCGCTGCTCATATCTCACCTGTCTCTCAACAACTTCTTTGCCTCTGTGTTTCCGCCTCGACTGACATCTCTGCCCAAACTCTTTGCCTTTACAAATGTCTGCTTGTGTCTGTGTATGTGCAGATGGATATGTGTATGTGTGCGAGTGTATACCCGACCTTTTTTCCCCCTAAGGTAAGTCTTTCCGCTCCCAGGATTGGATTGACTCCTTACCCTCTCCCATAAAACCCACATCCTTTTGTCTTTCCCTCTCCTTCCCTTTTTCCTGATGAAGCAACTATTGGTTTGCGAAAGCTTGAATTTTGTGTGTTTGTTTGTGTGTCTATCGACCTGCCAGTGCTTTTGTTTGGTAAGTCACATCATCTTTGTTTTTAGATATATTTTTTCACTTCATAGTTGTCATTACAAAGAAACTCCTGCATTAGGAGTGCCCAGTAATGAGGAGCACTGTCTTAGTGAGGAAACATATTTCTACAATTTTCCAGTAATTTTGCTTTCTATATATGGAGCTTTGTCCACAAAAACAATTTGTATGATGCAGCCATCAGTGCATTGCATTGTGGAAAACAATGATTTAGGATCATGCCTCCACTGTTTCAATCTCACATTCTCTCCATTGATAGCATCTTGAATTTTCTTTAATGGTTATGAGTTGATATGTTTCCATTATGTTGATCGCTGTTTCCTTTCAGTATTGAAGAATATCATTACTGTCTCATACATTGTGACTTTTGATAAAAAGACAGTGTCAGTCATGTCACCATAATATGTCAGAAATCTACAGCTTTGTATTCATCACTCAGTATTGTGCTACCTATTTTATGCATTTTCAGTTCTTTATGTAGGATTATCTGCACAAATGCCATGGAAATGCCAGTTTTGATGGGTTTAACATCATATTGTTAAGATGCTTGGTTTGGTTTGTGGATGTGCATGCTTTGTTACATTGTGACATGCTGTTCAGTCATCGTTGATCTGTTGCACCAGTGTTCACATGTTGTTCATACCTGTAACATGATTTCTCCATATGTCATTCATTTGACATAAATATCAATGGGTTTTTCAGCTCATGAAAGATGAAAACAAATGACAATATGACACTTATTTTAGATCAGACATTGCCATTTAATATGGAAAACAATGCAGTCTAGCAGTTCCTGCAAGCCTCCTGCATTCTGGTCAGTTCTGCTTCCTTGCTCATGAATAAACATCGAAAGCCCCCAAGTTTTAAGTTCAAGTTTGTATGTCTGTTTGCAACAGCCATCACAAAAATATTAGGTAACTTTAGAACTATAATGCATCCTGCATGTTGTGAATATGTTGTTATTGTGGTCTTTGGTCCAAAGGTCGGCTTGATACAGCTCTCCATGCTACTCTCCTGTGTAAGCCTCTTCATCTCCAAATAACTGCTGCAACCTAGATCCTTCTGAATCTGTTTTGTGTATTTATCTCTTGGTCTCCCTTACGATTTTTACCCTCCACACCGCCCTCCAATACTAAATAGGTGATCCCTTGATGCCTCAGAATGTGTTTTACCAACCAGTCCCTTCTTCTAATCAATTTATGTCACAAATTCCTCTTATCCCCAATTCAGTACAGTACCCCTTCATTAGTTATATGATCTACCCATCTAATCTTCAGCATTCTTCTGTAAGACCACATTTCAAAAGCTTCCATTCCCTTCCTTGTCTAAAGTTTTTATTGCCCATGCTTTAGTTCCATACATGGCTACACTCCATACAAATACTTTCGGAAACGAATTCCTGACACTTAGATCTATACTCGATCTTAACAAATTTCACTTCTTCAGAAACACTTTCCTTGAAATTGCCAGTATGTATTTTATATCCTCTCTCCATGGAGTACCTCAGCTATTTTGCCCCCCAAATAGGAAAATTTGTGTGCTACATTAACTGTTTCGTTTCCTAATCTAATTTCCTCAGGATCACCTGCTTTAATTCAACTATATTCCATTACCCTCGTTTTGCTTTTGTTGATGTTCATCTTATATCCTCCTTTCAAGGCACTGTCCATTCCATTCAACTGCTCTTCCAGGTCCTTCACTGTCTCTGACAGAATTACATGGTCATTCGCAAACCTCAAAGTCAGTCAGAATTATAATATCATTGGCAAACCCAAAAGTTTTTATTTCTTCTCCACGGATTTTAATTCATACTCCAGATTTTTCTTTTGCTTCCTTTACTGCTTGCTTAATACACAGATTTAATAACATCAGAGATAGGCTACAACCTTTTCTCACTCCCTTCTCAACCGCTGCTTCCCTTTTGTGCCCCTTGACTCTTATAATTGCTGTCTGGTTTCTGTACAAATTGTAAATAGCCTTTCACTCCTTGTATTTTATCTCTGCCCCCTTCAGAATTTGAAAGAGATTATTCTAGTCAACATTGTCAAAATATTTCCATAATTCTACAAATGCTATAAACGTAGGCTTGCCTTTCCTTAACATATCTTCTAAGTCACAGGGTCAGTATTGCCTCACATATTCCTAAATTTCTACAGAACTCAAACTGATCTTCACCAATGTCAGGTTCTACCAGTTTTTCCATTCATCTGTAAACAATTCTCATTAGTATTTTGCAACTGTGGGTTATTAAACTGATAGTCTGGTAACATTCACACCTGTCAGGACCTACTTTTTTGGAATTGGAATTATTATGTTCTTCTTGATGTCTCAGGGTATTTCACCTGTCTCATAACAGGTGGAAAAGTTATGTCATGGCTGGCTCTCTTAAGGCTATCAGTGTTGTCTAATCCCAGGATCTTGTTTCAACTTAGGCCTTTCAATATCCTGTCAAATTAATCATGCAGTGTCATATCTCCCAGCTCACCTTCATCTACATCCTCTTACATTTCCATAACATTGCCCTCAAGTACATCTCCCTTGTATAGATCCTCTATATATTCCTTCCACCTTTCTTGTTTCCATTTTTTGCTTAGGACTGGTTCCATCTGAGGTCTTAATATTCATACAAGTAGTTTTCTTTCTCCAAAGATCTCTTCAATTTTCCTGTAAGCATAATCTATCTTACCCTAGTGATATATGCTTCCACATCCTCTCATTTGTGCTGTAACCATTCCAACTTAGCCATTTTGAACATCCTGTCAATCTCATTTTTAAGATGTTTGTATTCCTTTTCGTCTGCTTTATTTACTGCACTTTTATATTTTCTTCTTTCATAAATTAAATTCAGTATCTCTTGTGTTACCCAAAGATTTCTGCTAGCCCTTGTCTGTTTACCTACTTGATTCTTTGCTGCCTTCACTATTTCATCTCTCAAAGCTATCCATTCTTCTTGTAATGTATTGCGTTCTCCTGTTCTTGTCAGCCATACCTTAATGCTCTCTCTGAAACTCTCTACAGACCTACCTCTTTGGAGTTTCTTCAGTTTTAATTACAATTCTTAACCAATAATTTGTTCTCAGAGTCCACATCTGCCACTGGAAATGCCTTACAATTTAAGACTTGGTTCCTAAATCTCTGTCTTTCTACTATATAAACAATATGAGATGTTTCAGTGTCTCTAGGTCTCTTCCACATACAATCTTCTTTCATGATTCTTAAACCAAGTGTTAGTGATGTGTTATGAATGTAGGCAAATTTATTATGTTTCCTTCTTTTTCTTCTAGGTCCTTCCCAAGGGTGTGGAGGTATTATTCATGTATCTGATAGTCCCCAGACAATTCAGTCTGTGGATATTGATCGTGATGGACAATATGAAACTTTCCTTGATTGTCACTGGACAATTCTTGCTAATGTATCAAGTATAATTCATCTGGAGTTTGATTCCTTTAATACTGAAACGTGTCACAGTCCTTTACAGACAGTTGCAGAGTGTAACTGTGACTATCTAGAGGTAAATATTGCACATTTTATTTATTTTCTTATAGTGTTCAATTTATATACAAAATTAAATTTCAGGATTTATTTTCTTTTACTGTTCAATATATATACAAAATCAGCCAATACCTTGCATTTTTCATTGCTTTGTAATCATCTATTCTTAGTGGCCTGTATTGTGATTTCCCAAGGAGAGTTTCTGTACTTGATATCCCTGTTTCTTAGCAATTTTGTTCTAATGTGCAATAACTTTATGACAAAACTGATTTATTTGCCAAAAAATTTGCTGCATTTTAAACATCATTACATTTACAATTATTGTTAATTCATTCATATTGTGTCTTATAATTTTCAGCATAGTGTAGAACAATAAAGAATGTAAAAACAATCAATATATTTAGAAGGGTAAACAGTGATTATAAATCATTTTTTAATGTACACTGTTTTTAATGCTATACTTAGATGGTATTAATGAAGGGTATTTATTTTACTCTGTTTAAGCTGACTAAATAAATACTTATGCTTGTAGACAGTCTGTTGGAAATTCTATAGAATTTTGGAGTAAGCTAAAAGTATTAGTTATCTGCAAATGAAGCCAAGAAGAAATTAAAAAAGAAAAGCTGAGAAAGAGTGTTAAGGAACAAGGGATAGAATTTAGAAAGTGTGGCAGAATGAACTGTAGTTGTCAGCAAGAGTATTTAATACAACCTCAGAGAGTTGAGGAGTAGAAATAAAAAATTGTAGTAGCCTTGCACAAAATAACGAGTCCCTAATGCAGAAATGTATTTTTGTCTTGACCGTTCGATGAGTACACTGACTATAGCTTAGAATTTCTGTGAGGTAAGTGTTTGTGTAAAGGTTTCAGCTGTCAAATTACATCCCCACTACTGTGCAATGGTCATTCATCATGAAATCTCCACACTGCCATTATTCACTTCCCTACTGTGCCAATGCAGAACAATAGGTTAAGTTATTTTTGTTGCATCCTACTTAGTACAGTCAAAGCACTAGTGATATCAGGACCTGGCTAGTACAGTTAAATTTAACTTTTTTCAACAAAATAAAATCATTGCTTTCAATTCTTGACCACAAAATGAAAAGTAAGTTTATAATCCAACACAATCAGACTAATCTGCAATTATTTATGTTATACATTCATACACACACAACAATATTTCAATGGAATACAGGTACGTGATGGTGGCAGCCAGTACGCAGAGATGCTGGGAAAATTCTGTGGCAGTCAAATTCCACAGAAGGTCATCACATCCTCAGACCACATGTGGATACGCTTTGTTTCTGATGGCACCTACAATGCGCCAGGGTTCAGAGCACAAGTTTTTCAGAGAACATGTACGTGTACTTTTATAGTACTTTTATTTACTTAAAACTTCTCAAATGCTTCATAAGTTATTCTGTAATGAACAACTTTCATAGTGATCACCAATTCTATTGAGACTGAAGGAAGCAAAGAAGAGTTGGGGAAGAAAGAGATAAGATCCAAGCTGCATATGCCACATAAGCCACTTTACACATACTGCTGGCTAAAGGCACCCTCCAAACTTCTCCTTGCAACTACAGTCTTCAGCTACACACATCAAAAAAAGTTTTGCATCACCTCGGTTCCAAAAGTTCTGGAACCTGTACAGAAAATTGGAGTAGATATCAACATAAACATCATTTCCACCCTTTTTATTGCTCATGGGAACCTCTAACATCCAGTAGCATGTCCTTGTCCATTGACGCATGCCTGCATTCATTGTGGCATACTATCCACAAGTTCATCAAAGTACATTTGGTGAAGATTGTCCCTCTCCTCAAAGGAGATTCGCTTTATATCCCTCAGAGTGGTTAGTAGGTCATGTCTTCCATAAACAGCCCTTTTCAATCAATCTCAGGCATGTTTGATAGGGTTCATGTCTGGATAACATATTGGCCACTCTACTTGAGTGATGTCATTATTCTGAAGGAAGTCATTCACAAGATGTGTATGATGGGGGCGCGAATTATAGTCCATGAAGGTGAATGCCTTGCCAATATGCTGCCGATATGGTTGCACTATCAGTCGAAGGATGGCATTCACGTATTGTACAGCCGTTACGGTGCCTTCCATGACCACCAGTGGCATATGTTGGCCCTACATAATGCCACCCCAAAACAGTGGGGAACTTCCACATTGCTGCTCTCACTGGACAGTGTGTCTAAGACGTTCGGCCTGACTGGGTTGCCTCTAGATGTGTCTCCTACGATTGTCTGGTTGAAGGTATGTGCGACATTCATCGGTGAAGAGAACGTGATGGCAATACTGAGTGGTCCATTTGGTATGTTGTTGGGCCTACCTGTACTGCACTGCATGGTATTGTGGTTGCAAAGATGGACCTCACCATGGACATCAGGTGTGAAGCTGCTCATCACGCAGCTTAATACGCACACTTTGAGTCATAACACATTGATCTGTGGCTGCTCGAAAAGCATTATTCAACATGGTGGTGTTGCTGTCAGGGTTCCTCCAAGCCATAATCTGAAGGTAGCGGTGATCCACTGCAGTAGTAGTCCTTGGGCGGCCTGAGTCAGGTTTTTCATTGACAGTTCCTGTCTCTCTGTATCTCCTCCATATCCGAACAACATCACTTTGGTTCACTCCGAGATGCCTGAACACTTCCCTTGTTGAGAGCTTTTCCTGGCACAAAGTAGCAATACAGACATGATTGAACCGTGGTATTGACCATCTAGGCATGGTTGAACTACATACAAAATGATCTGTGTACCTCCTTCCTGATGGAGTGACTGGAACTGATCAGCTTTCGGACCCCCTACATCTAATAGGCACTTCTCATGCATGGTTGTTTACATCTTTGGGTGGGCTTAGTGACATCTCTGAACAGTCAAAGGGACTGTGTCTGTGATACAATATCCACAGTCAATGTGAATCTTCAGGAGATCTGGGAAATGGGGTGATGCAAGACTTTTTTTGGTGTTTGTATACCCTTCCATATTGCCTCTGAATATTTTCTAATTTCACCTTCCCAACTTCCATTAAGCTGTTGCTTTGGTCTTTTTGTATCTTTAGAGTCCAGCTAAGATCTTCCTTAGTCCCTCTACTATCTCTTTGCGTGACAACATATCCTGTCCACCTTCATTTCATTTTCATTAGCGTCATAATTACACTTTGTACTCCAGTTTAACTTCTGATCCATTATATGTGTTTTCCTTTATCTTCCAATAATTTCCACTTTTCATCTCTCTATTGCTCAAAGAGCAACCCTCTATGTTTGCCTTAAAATTCCATGTCTTAGTTCCATACATCAACTGGTAAAACATGCAGTTTGTAAAATTTTCGTTGGTAGCTGGCTTTGAAACAACTTTTTAGTTTACTAAAAACACTCTAGTGCATTGAACTCTCTCTTTTTTCCCATCCAAACTTCTCTCATCTATTGGTTCTATGACTTCATTACTACCTTTTAGTATTTTACTTTCAGTGTTTTCTTTGTATATTATTGTAGTCATTTTATAATTTATTTTCAGGCCTACTTTATAGCTTGCTCTATTAAGTGGTTCAATTAGTTGTCGAAATTACCTGCTCTAGAGTTAAAAAGTACAGTACCTTCAGGAAAACAAACGTGGTTTAGTTATGTGCTATTTAACATATATTCCTCCCCATTTTTTCCAGTTCAGAGTTTTGAAAACTTCCTCTATTACTCTCAAGAATGGTTTTGGTTATATGGAATCTTCTTTTTCAGAGTCCTTCTTTAATTCTGTATTTCCCAGTGCACTAATGAAGTCTGATGAAGCCTGTGACATTGATATATCCATTTTTTAGTATATTATTTAGTACATTGACATAGGTTGAATCAGTGTCTTGAGGCTGTTAGTAGAGAATTGTTGAAACTGGCCAAAAGTTTTTCTCGCAATCTATGAACTATGGGGAATGTAATAATTCCTACTCATGGCTCAGTTATAACTTTTTTCAAGACTTGAAAGTGCCCTATTGCACAATAGCCACTTTTAAAACCGGGTAATAGTACTCAGAGGTGGCAGTGACTATGTGTGAACTGCCTTCAGTTTTCTTCTGACTTACAATGTTTGAAACTCAGTGAAGGTTTCCAAGCTCTGTTCAATACAAAACATTTGTACACTTTTAACAAAGTGAGTCAGATTATATTCTTAAAGACACTGGTATGGTTCTTGCTATTAGATTTCTTTTTTTATTATAATTATTTTATTAAATCCTTCATTTATTAACAAGTGGAAATATCTGTTAGTATCATTTGTGTTCAAGAGCACATTGGGGTACATATCACTCCTCTGGGGTGTTGTGGAACACCACACCAGTTTCATATTGTTGTGCTCCATCCCAAATTTTCCATTGTCTTGTTCAGCTTGTTTATGTTGTTGGTTAAAATACAATTTTTTTCTTTGTGGTTTTTAAGCTTTGTGTGGTTTAGGAATGACAAGATTTCTGTGAATACCTTGTACATTATGTAGAGGAGGCTATAGGTTAATAGCATTGAAGGTTGTGTCTGCCTTCCATCTTGTGAAGCAGAACAATTACAGCATTATTATATTTCAGGGAATTGTCTTCTTTGCAGACATTTTGTGAATAATTTTAAGAACTTAACTTTTTTTTCAGCTTAAAAAAATTTCTATTGAACACTACAGCTGCAAGCGCTTATCCTTCCTTCTTACCTTGAATAGCTTTATACACCTTATCAGGCATCATTCGTAGAATGTGACGACTTTCATTACCAACTGATAATTTCTGTTTTATCTGACAAGCTATACAAACAAAGTTCATCCTTAAACGTTTATGGAATTTTCTTTTTGTTCTTCGCTGTACCATCTGGTGATTTAACTAATTAAAAGTGGTGATTATCCCAATTAAGTTCCTGTTTCATTTTCATCATACTCTTATTCTTTTTAATTACTTCTCTTATAAAATGTTCCTTATATCTTCTCACATGCTCTTGAAAACGTTTGTAAATAGTTTTAATTTCCATTCAGGATATCTTAGCATGCCTCTATTATCGTTTGCTATTGCCCATGGCAATCATTTATTGATTGGTACACAGAATTTAAAACAATGAGATGTGGTGTACTGTAAGGTTTGAAACTGGGTCTTCTGTTATTTGTCATATATGTAACTTATCTGCATTTTCAGTTTCAAAAGATGCAATTTTTTTAACTTTTTGCAGATGATGCAAATATAGGAATATAAAAATACCACCAGTTCTCTTACAGAAAGGCAGATAATGAAGTATTAAAAACATTAGCAGATGTTTCAAGGCAAATTGATACTCATTTAATTTTGATAAGCTCCAGTACGTGCAGTTCAGCACTTCTCATATAACTCCACAAGCTATAAAAAATAGATTTCTGTAACAATGGCTGACACAGTACTCCAACTACTTTGGAGTCCAAGTTTGATTCATGTTGAAAGTTTGATCCATTCAAGTAATTGATTAATCTGTCTTTCATAATTGAATCTATAATTCTTGGCAATGATGACTAGGGAAATGGTGCTATAGTTTTGTATACTTTCTGCATTAGCTTTCTAGCAGCAATACAGTCATGGCTGTTTTAAAAATCTGAATAGGTCCCTGCTATGATGACTAATTATGATTGTTAAAGGTGCTCTGCTAAGCCAGAGGTAGCAGTTAAGTGTTAATAAGGTGTGCTTGCTAATGCGAATGCATCCATGTTTTTCTATTCTGGTGAAGGCTTTGGCTGAAAGTTTAATGTCTAATAGTCTTTTCATTGTGCCTGTCTGCAGCATTATGAGCAGGTTGCAAAGCTTCACACATTTTTGCAGCAAGTGGCAGACCATTCTCAATGGGACCCATATCCAGATTATGTTTGTTGACCATTATTGAGTATTTAATGCCAGAAGAGGTAAAAAAAATTGAGGGAGTTTGAACTCACGATGCAAACAGTTTCTCATTAGACCCAAAATATGTGGTATAGATCTGGAAAACCAGCTGTAAAGGAAAGTCAGACTTTTGTTCCTTATTCTCTACTACTTGATGACAGCACAGATGTAGCAGACTATGCACAACAAGCAAGGTTTGTGCAGGGTGCTGATTTGCAACTACAAGTTTTTGACTAGCTATTACATGTGACAACTATGGAGTATACAACCAGAGGTAGCAGTATATTTGACACACTGTATAAATCCAATGAAAACATCTGTTTGCCATGGGACAGACTGTTCTGTGGCTACAGATGGTGCACCATAGGTGGTTGGAGTCTGCAAGGCTTTGTGTCTCATATAAGGAAAACATGTTGACCACATTTGGAATCATAAAGTGTGCAATATGGCATCGTGAAGTTTATGGTACAATTTATGGATTTTGTAATGTGCTGTGGTGTCAATCAGCACCAGTCCAAGGGGTTTTTGCAGGCTTTGGAAGATGTGTATGCTGACATGCCCAATCTTAACGCTGTATCATGGCTTACTATAGTCAGAGTTCTCAACATATTTTTTGCAGTTTGAAAGGAAGTTGCCATATTTCTGGAAATGAAAGGGGAGATGCAGCCAGCACTTGGTGATGACAAATAGGTTTTGGCTTGGCCTGTCTCACTGATATGGGACAGTTAAATAACTTCAATATGTCTGTTGAAGGAAATGATTTATTTATTACCAACATGTACAATAAAACAAATGCACACACAAACAAACTCCATCCATCAGAAAGTAGCTTGTTGCAGGCAACCTAATGGTTTTAAAGTGTCTTTTGTAGGTACACTCATGTCCACAGTCATGTTTCATGGCTTATTGACAGAAAATTATTAAATTTGATCAGTCTTTCGAGCTAAGATTGCAAGACCTCTGTAGTCTACAAAATGGGTTCAAATTATTTAATATTCCATATTTGGTTGTGCCAGATATTGTGCCTTTTGATATGCAATTAGAACTAACTGATTTCCAAAACTGCATTTTGCTTTATGACAGATATTATGATGTAACAAATTTATTATTATGGCATTTTGATGTTCATGTGTAAGTGTTTCCAAAACTACACAGGAATATTTTTGACATTAAATCTAATGTGGGTCAACATATTGCTGTGAACAGCTGCTTCCCGTAATGAAGAGGATGAAAACTGGGGAAAGGTCACAGTTTAATGATCCATCACAGAAGAGCATTCTGTGTTTTATGGCAGCAAGGGGTCACCACCATATATTTTGTCACTTGTTAAAGAAAATCTAAGTCTTGTTTCAAAAATATTTGTATTTTTCACTTTGATTGAATACTTCTGTTAATCACATCCTGTTGCAATGTATTTGCTAGGTCAAGGTTTCCCCAGTATCTGATAATGTTATGTGCACAGTATTAAGTATGCACATGCAACCTGTTTGTCCATCCCTGCTTGCATACAACTGTCTCTGTTAAAGAACACTCATAAGCATTTTGCCCAACCTTGCTCAATAGTAAAGTGCTAGACTACAAATCCAAAGCTCTTAGATTTGATCCCCATCAATACTAGGATCTTTATCTGTAACATAATACTTCTGTCACCTGTGGCAATGTTTCTTGATGTGGAAAATGCCGAATTACACCATGGTTGGCAATCCATTTTAAACTGTGTCCCCCAAATCTGGCCACGTGAGACAGTTCATAGGCCAGAGGAGGGCAATGGCATATCAACTCCAACAAGATCATATCCACTAAAGCCCTGCGGTATTCAAAAACATCGTCAGATTGATGACATCTCTACTTTACTTTGTCTACATGTGCCCACAGCTGCCCACTTTCCTTCAGGCAGGTGCTCATGTTGGAACAGCCTGAAATGAAGGATCTTTCCACATATTTAAGTGTGTTAAAGTACAACACATTCTTTCACCACATGAAGGTATGTAGAATGTTGAAAACTTTAACATATATTTTCCAGTAGCTAATACTTCTGAAATGGTTCTTTCACTCTACTACTGTATCAATGCCTAAATAACAACATGTGTGTGGATCAACTGCATGGTAGTATAATACAATGTTTGAACTTGGTCATCTGTCTTCATGTATGCACTTTCGTTTTTGATTTGATAAAAGTACTGCCAAAAATTTATTTTTGTCTGCTTTTATAAAGGAATATCTGATTGTAAATATAGTTATGTTTTAGTGAATGTTAAATGTGGTGCATCATATGTGATTATGTTTACAGTTCCTGTCTTAATCATGTGCCAGTACATGTTTTTGCAACAGCTCCATGTGGTCCTCCACTTCTGAATGTTGGAAATACACCACAAGAATTGAAATCTCCTGGGTACCCAGGAAATTATCCAGCAGATATTCGTTGCCGATGGCTGTTAAGTGGCCCTCGTTATTTATCTATTGATATTCACATAGCAGATCTCCAGATCAGTGGTGGTGGGCAGAACTGTGAAAAAGCAAGACTGAGTGTGAATGATAGACGGGTATGTCTTTTGATTTGGTATCTCCACATCAAATAATTATTAATGGGACTAAGCTAAATTATGTTCATTATGACTCAATGCCTTTACTATTCATTGAGTTATTACCTTTAATCCTAAATTATTTATAACATTGTTGCTGATGAGCCATAAAATCCTATTGTCACTTTTTCCTACCAACTGGAATTATCAATCTCAATGTATATTCTCACTACTTGCTCCATTTTTCACCGACTACATTCATTAACTATTGCTTGATATCTTCCCATACCTATTGGTTGATATCTTCCATCTGTCTGTCTTGTTACATCTGTATTCTTTCTCAAATTTATTTACTGATTTCCTTCACACAGTGGCTTTTCATTGTTTAAAAATAGTATTGCACATGTATAAAAACACTAACATTTAACATATTTTAGTTATATATGGTAATTATAAGTGTTTTTCACTAATAGATTGATTTGATTATGGGTACTACAATTATGCCTCGTTTCTTAAAACATTAGTGATCACAGTCTGTAACACAATTCATCCAGTTGTATGTGAGATCGAGAAACAAATGTTATCATACTTCTCCTAGGTGTTCTTCTCTTTATGTACCTGCCTGTGTTAGGACTCCTATAAAATCAGTCGATACAGTGACAATGGCAATTACTGGTATAGTGCATTTTATTGATGACTGTTGTTTGCATTAGGTCTCATATAACATTGCTGCCTTAATTTTAAAGGATGGCCTATGTACAGTATGCTATACAAATATTGGTGAAAGACTTTTATTATCCTACAATGGAATATCCAGTTGCTTTTATTATCCTGTGGTTTAGATAGCCTTGTTCTCTCTTACCAGGAGCATTGAAGAAGTTCTAAATCTTCGCAACTATAAATGTGGAATATGGTAACATGCAAACAACACATACATTTTGCAACAATGAGGCACACTCACTATGAGGTAAGGTGGTTTATGAGATGACTCAAAAGCTTTATTGGCAGTTAGTCTGGTTCCTGAGAAATACCTCTCCGTAGATCTTCAAACATCCATAGTCGCCACTATTGGATTGCATGTCATCTTCACATTGTGCCTCACATTAGTTTTATAGATTTCTGATCCAGATATCTCATTGGCCAATAATTGTATTGGATACATGCTTGAAAAGGCAGTCAAAATCATGTAGTTGATCATTTTCATCCATGAAGAGGTATAGTATAGTGTCTTGAGAATTTTGATGCAAAGTCTAGAGACCCTCGGCTTTCCACCGTCTCGAACACCCAATATTTTACATACGAGAATGAGAAATGGGAGAGTGTCTAACTAACGCCAGTTTTCTGTGTGTCAAAAGAATACAGGAATAGTGTCGGTTGATTGGCATGGGCAACTGATTGCCTAGCTCATCACAGAAGCTACGTGACCAGCACGAGGAGCAAGCGCACCTTACTCCATGATGGTGCTATGGCAGTCATTATTGTGAACAGTTGAATTGTGTAAAAGAAAAGAAAAGACATTTTTTACTTATTTACTTACTTACTGACTCTCTAGAGTTGTGGATGGAGGACTTGAGAGGAGCTTGAGATATTTTTGGAACTGTATTTATTGTGAAAGTACATAATAGTTTCTGGTGGACTGCTAGTCATTGGGCTTACAAAGTATGATTCATTTATGTGAAAACTGTTACGTGGTGTTCAGCTTGTGGAAGTAAAATATATTACGATTGATTTAAAAGTATATAGAGTGTGCGCAATCATTTCAAGAGTAGAGAAAATTCCTCCAAACAGCGTCATATCTTCGGAGAAGTTGGGCAGATCATCGCAGCTGACTATCCTTAAAAGATGATCGGTAAAGCACCTCTAAGTAGGGGACGTGTGATTCTTGCACACTAGCACCAAATTGCTTCCTGTAGTTACCAAAAGCTGCCAGAATACACCACTTGAATCTCTGAAAACTCACACTTGCTGTACTCGTACCTGTATTTTTGGGATTTAACTTTATGTAGTGAACAAGAAAGATGTGGAACTGTGTGTTCTCCTCTTATGAAATGCCTCCCAAAACCAGAATCTCCACCAAAGTGATCTCTCTCTGTCACAGTACTGTGATTATCCTGATCATCACTTTCCATAAGAATTATCTTTCAGACTAATGCCAGACTCACCTGTAGATATATTCATCCTTGGTTCACTTTCAGGTGTAGCTGAATGCACAATAAATATGCAAGTCTGCAGTACTGTGCATAGAACATAAAGTGATTGGTGTCTTGAATACCTGCCTCATGGCATCCAAGTATTCTACTCTACAAAGCAGGGTCTCACTGGTCTCTCTGTTGCATTACTTCATGAACATTGCCAAAAGACTATACCCTGATGGCAATTAAATTATAAATGTCACTGAAGCATATGATGTCAATGTAAAGCATTTTTTCTGTGTTTCAAGTGTGGAGTATTCATTTCCCAGACAGATACCACAATTCTACAATTTGTGTTACATCCTCATTGGTATACATAGTGATGTCTCATATTTTCTCATGATTATATTTCGCTGTTTGATAGTAAAGTAGCCAACATTTTACTTACAGCAATAATTTCTTACTTTGGTTATAGTCTTTACATGACTGTAAAGAAGTTTAGGTAATTGTGGCTGATAAACAAAGACTATCAGCTGCAATTGTCATTTGGAGTCAGGTCATTCCATCAGTGGAGTAACATCAGTGACTTGTAGTTATACTTAGGTACTTTTCACTGGATCAGATTCACAGTAAATGTTATAGTGAGAATTATGTGAACAGAAAAAACATAGAACACTCATATAAAGGTAAATAAAAGTTTATATACCTGCACGGCACTCATGTACAGGTCTTTTAAGGAACTAATTATCTGTATTCAAGAATAACTCTATGCTATGGAAGGAGTTGTTAAGGAGAAGCCTCTCCCAATATTCATTTGAAAAGTCTTCTGCCATTCACTAGATATTTTATTTCCATGGACAGATTTTGAAAGAGTACTGTACCAGTGTGTTTCACCCCTTTCTAGACTGATTAAAGGGTAATGAATATTGTTTTTACTTCTAGTGCTGTACTTGTGAATATCTCTGTTACTATCAAATTTAGATGCATTGTAGATCTCCAGTTTCATAAGTGAATAATAGTGGTTAATAACCCCAGCTGCTTAACAAGACACCAGCATGAGGTACGTGTGTGAACTCCATATATAATTCTAATACTTTTCTTTTGTCCAATGAACACTTTTTTCCTAAGCAAGGAGTTATCCCAGAATATTATTCCATAGGATTCTAGCGAATGAAACACATAAATTTACTGGCTTCAATATCTCAAAGTTGGAAATTATTCTTATGGAAATAATAGCTGAATCTAAATATTTTAGCAGATATGCTATATGTCTCCTTCCAGTTTATGTGTTCACCAATATGCACACCTAAGAACTTACAATTTTCTACCCTGTTTATAATTTCTTGTTTGTATATCAGGTTAACAGGAGGGAACAGCACAACACAAATTTTAAAACTAGCTCATTTGTGTAAAACCATTCAGTAACTTTACAAAAACATAATTTACTATTTTATCTGTTGCTGCTTCTTTGCTCAGCTTCAAAACAATGCTTGTATCATCTGCAAACAGGACTAATCCTGCTTCCTGATTCAAATAAAATGACAGATTATTAACATAAAGCAAGAACAATAGTGGGCCAATTATCGAACCCTTGGGGACTCCTTTCATAATTTCTCCTCATAAAGATGTGTGGCAGCCCTCTTTGTATTACTCAAAACAGCCCAGGGTAACTTTCTGCAAGGTTTTTTTCTAAATGCGGACTATATCAGATATTTACTGTAGTATATATTCCATGAGACCTTAACATCTCTAATAGAATATTATGGCTGTCACAGTGAGATGCCTTCAATAAGCCACAGAAGATTCTAATTGGTGGCATTTTATCATTTATAGATTTTATTGTGTTTAGTGAATGTATAAGTAGTAGAAGGGCCCTTTTGAAATCCAAACTATGATTGGCTTAGTATCCCATTATTCACATAATGTGTAGGCTTTCATGGCCGGTATCTTCATTACTTAAAACTTCCGGGCTGAGAGGCCATGGTCATCTGTAAAACTTCTTCCTGACGTTTTGTTGCCAACTGTGGGTAATCATGAAATAACATTTAGTGAGATGAGCGTGCTACCCAGGACATCACATTATAATGCACGTATGTATAAGGAAACTATAGAGATTCAGAAACACCACAATAATTTTAATAGAAAGGTGGACCAGAGTTAGACAAGATATGGCGGTTAACTTTGCACCAACGATGTGACAATTGAGTACATTTAATAGAGAATAATTATGTTTGTCAGAGATAGACTTACAGTTGGCCCCATGTGATTTATGGTGGTTCCCTCTATGTGCTCTATATAAACGGGACCTCCATGATCTGGCAGGCAGTCGTTGACTCACCTCAGAAGATGTTGTGTGCAGTTGGCAATGAAATGTCAGGAAGAAGATGTTTTTATCCTATTTATTATTTGGGTGAGTGACAATTCTGGCTTACATTACCTCCTCCTTAAAAGATTTTAGAAAATGATGTAAGGAATAATAGTAGGCAATAGTTATTGACATCTGTGAAATCACTTTTTCTTTATTTACAGAGAGGCCCAACAGTGGTGTATGTCAGTTTTTCTAGGAAGACACTCAGTTAATGATGTATTACATTATTGACTGAGAACAGTACTTATTATAGAGCCACATATTTTAGAAGAGGATGTGAATTAATTTTTAATTTGCTAAATGCCATCTGTACTGCTTTTTCAGTCTACTGTTTTGCTTTTTCTTCTAAACTATTTGCAAATAGTTTCTCACCTATGTTTAAAAAGTAATTACTAAAAAATTCTGCTCGGATGAACTTTTATGACAGTGCTTTAATTCTCTTTAACAGAAATAATGTCATCATCTATTGCTTCTTTCTATGTCTCACTTTTAATAATAATCCTTGCTGATTTTGCTGTATTATCTGACTTGCCAGTTTCAGACAAGATGTGCACAACTCATAGATCTGTTTTTCGTAATGTACTACAGTGCCCAGTACTGTTTATAATGAGGAAGTATTTCTGGATTATTACTTGTTCTATTTATTTGGACAAGTCTTTTTTTCACTGTGAAGAGACTTTGATATCTTTAGTGGTCTGAGGTTTCTTTCAAATGGCTCAAACGGTTCTGAGCACTATGCAACTTAACTTCTGAGGTCATCAGTCACCTAAAACTTAGAACTAATTAAACCTAACTAACCTAAGGACGTCACACACATCCATGCCCGAGGCAGGATTCGAACCTGCGACCGTAGCAGTCGCTCGGTTCCAGACTGTAGCGCCTAGTACCGCATGGCCACTCCAGCCGGCTGAGGTTCCTTTAATGACATGTCTTTTGTACATGTATTTATACTTTCTGCAAAACAATTTTAGCTCACAAAGGAACATGTCAAATTTAAAGTTAGCATTAGGCTTGTTGTAGACTTCACCTAAATCATATATCTTAAGCTGCCTTTAAAATGTTCAGTAGTTTTGTCATTAACCAGGTTCACTGTTTTCGTAGAGTATCTCCAAACTGTTGAAGGAGTTATGTTACATAATGTGACTAACAGTGCATTGTGATCTGATAATCCATTTACCACCAGATAGGTATGTGTCTCTTTAACATCTGTTACTACTGTCTAGATCAAAGTGGGTAGGGAGATTTCTGACCATTATCAAATTATAAGTGGCTAAAAGCATATCTAGACCACTTTACTCTCAGATTCCTTCACAAAATTTACAATAAAATCATCACAAATTAATTATCCCTTCTTTTTGTCTGACAGAGAGCACAATAGTTCAGCAAAATTTTTGATAAAAATTTCCCAATTACTCACTGGAGACCTGTATTCTGTAAAAATCATAATAGTAACTTGCACTTGGCTCTGTATCCTAATCTACACAGAATTTTCTTATTTCGACATTTATAAAACGAAAACCTGTCTTCCTGTACTCCAGTCATCTGGCTTACCCTGTTCTGACAGGCCAACTGCCTGGTATTGACATGATGGTTGCCTTCCACACTGTCAATCACATGTTCCTCAAAGTCTGGTGTCTGAACATTTTGAGTATGTCTTTCATGATTTCCTGCTTCCTGAAATGACGTTGTCTCAGAGAAATGGCAAAACACTGTTGCAAAAATTGAATATAGTAGTTGTCAGCAGGTATAGGTCTCTTGATACAACCTTGCTGCCCACTCCCTGTTGCCATTTTCCTTTCCATAAGTAAACACAATGGAAGCCAACTCTCGATTTGAATATGGAACCATTGTGTACAATGCTGTACCACATTCACTACAAGATGAGTCAGCAAGAGAAGTGGAACAGTACTACTCTCAAGCAGAAAACCATGCATACTGTAACTGTGGCTGTGTGGTACAGTGCATATTAGACCACAGTCTCTGTAACAAGTATGTTTAAATGAAAGGTCTCTAGCATGGAAACCATGCATTTCCAGACTTAAGTTCAGTAGATCTTATTTGTTCCATATCATCTCATAGATCAATCCCTATACTTTACACATGGTCGAAAAAATCACCCTGTATAAGAATGACAATACGAGAATGACTACGATGCTCCACATCATAAAATTATAGCCATATGGTATGCAGTGTAATGAGTGCTTAGAGTTTTTTTTGCTGTTCTTGTATTTATATTCAAGTATATTTGACTTAGGTATGAGATAAAATGTTTATTCTCATGCAACACAAACTGATTCTATATATGATGACACACATTTTGTCAATATAGATCTACATCTGAAAGTGGGCATGTAGTGAAGCTTGCTGTCAATATAAAATAGAGGTACGACTTATTCCAATTAATTAAACAGCATGTGGTGGGCAAAATAGTTTCTACTTATATGCAGAAATCAGCAGCAGCAGAACACACACACACACACACACACACACACCCAGGCTTAACTTAAGCAAGCTTCCATATCCCCTTCTCATGGCAGAAGAGTTGAACAGGAAGGAAGAGGGGTGAAGGAGAAGGACTGGAGAGGTTTAGAAAAATGGTTACATTCAGCAGGTTGGGTTATCCCAATTGAAACCTAGGTAAATCTAGGTAACTCCGCAACTGAGGCTGTTAATTTTGAATTTAAAATGGTTACAGTCTGGATAAGGCACCCGGAACCCCATGTCAGGGGAGACTTACCAGCTGGGATGAGAAAGAAAGACTGCTTGTTGGGGACAGCACTGGACGAGATTTGAAAATCTCAGAGCTTAAAGGTGGGAGATAGGGTAATACACAAGACAGAGATTACTGCAGAAGGATCATACATAAGTTAATAAGAATGAAAAGCTATGTTTATTGTATATAACAAAGGTGGGAGGGGGAACGGTGAAATATAGACAGGTCATAAAATGAAAGTGAAGAAAGGTAAAATGGAATGATGAAAGGACTAGTTACTGTGAAGAAATACTGAGACAGAAGGAATTAACATAAATAAAGGCTAAGTTGGTGGCAATAACCAAGGGTATGTTGTGGTGCTAGTTTCCACATGTAGAGTTCTGAGAAATTGGTATCTGGGGGAAGAATCCATATGGTGTATGTGGTGAAACAGGCACCGAGGTCAGGGCTGTCATGTTACAGATCATTCTCTGAAACAGGGTACTGTGTGTTGCTAGTGTACACCGACTGCCTATGCCCATTCATCCTAATTGATAACTGTGTAGTAGTCATGCTTATGTAAAAGGCCAAACAGTGTTCACATAACAGCTGGTATATGACTTGTTGTTTCCAGGGTGGCTCTCCCTTTGATAATGTATGTTTTGCCAGTTACAGGGCTTTGATAGGTGGTGGTAAAAAGGTGCATAGGGCAGATCTTGCAGTGGGGGCATTCACAGGGTTAGGAGCTACAGGGTAGGGCAATGGGTGCAGAAGGAGCGTAGGTGAGATGGACAAAATCTCAGACAGTATGGATCTCATTTCAGGGCCTGAGTTTTGGAATTCATGGCCTTGCTGAAGTAGCTGTTTAAAACATTTGAGACCAGAATAATACTGAGTGACAAGTGGTGTTCTTCAGTTTCATTCTTCATTGCCATATAATTTCGTCAATATATATATTAAAAATCAGTGCAGAGAGGCTGCAACCTTGTTAAACTCCTAAATTAATAATCTTTGTGTGGCTGCAACTGCTTGATGGAAAGCCTAATGCATGACAGAAGAAGAGAAAGAAGAAGACAAGTGCTGTGCTCCGAACTTGTTTTTTGGAGGGATCTGCAGTAACAGAATTGGATGTGATGGCCAGAGGAATCTGATTTGAACTAGGCTGGTGGGGTAATTACATCCAGTGATGGCTGAGGTGAGAATAGTTGTGTATTGCTGTAAAGAGTCTGCATATGAACAAACACATTTGCCTCAAATGCCGAGGCTGTATGGGAGAGAAAGTCTGACATGGAAAGGATGACAAGTGTAAAAATGTAAGTACTGCTGTTTATTAGTAGGTTTAATGTGGACAGCATTGTGTAGTTGACCTTCAGTGAGGATGAGGTCAATATCAAGGAAAGTGGCATGGGATTTGGAATAGGACCATCTGAAATGTAATTGGGAGAAAGTATTTGAAGATTCCAGGAATTTTAACAGGTCTGCCCCACCATGAGTCCATATGGCAAAGATGTCATTAATGTATCTAAACCAAACCAGGGGCTGAAGGCTGGTGGATTGCAGAAAAGCCCCATCCAAGCAACCCATGAAAAGGTTGGCATAGAAGGAGCCAAACTGGTTCCTGTGGCCATACCAGTGATCTGTGTGTGTGTCTGCCCCTCAAAGATGAACTAATTACCGGTAAGTATAAAATTGATTAAGGTGAGCAAGATGGTTGTCATAGGTTTGGAATCAGGTTGGCACTGACTGAGGAAATGTTCAGCAGCATACAGACTATGTGCATGGGTGGTGGTGGTATAGGGGGAGATGGCATCAATGGTGACAAGCAAGGTGTGTGGTAGGAGTGGGATGGGCACAGATTTCAGACAATCTGGGAAATGGTTGGTATCTTTAATATAGGAGGAAAGTAAATTTGAGTGTGGGTTGCAGGTGATGGTCAACTATGGCAGATATACATTTGGCGGGTTCTTTGAAGCCAACAACTATAGGATGGCCAGGATGATTGGGTTTGTGGATCTTAGGAAGAAGGTAAAAGGTGAGGCTTCATGGTTTCTGTGGGGAAAACATTTCATGAAATGAGATCCATTCTGTCTGAGATTTTGTCCACCACTCTTAGAATAGCTTTTTGTCACCCTCCCAATCTCTGCAATATCCTTATCAGACCCTATGCTCCTTCTGAACCAATCTCCCTATCCTATGGCTCCCACCCCTGTGACCATCCCTGCTGCATGGCTTGCACTGTGGACCCTCCTACCACCATCTGTACCAGCCTCATAACTGGCAAAACATATACTATCATAGGGAGAGCCACCTGTGAAATGAAACATGTCATATACCAGCTGTTATGTAAACACTGTTCGGCCTATTACATCAGCATGACTACCATCCAGTTATCAGTTAGGATGAAGGGGCATAAGCAGAGGGTGTACATCTGCAACACACAGTATCCTGTTGCAGAGAATGCTCTACAACTTGACAGTCATGACCATGGTGCCTATTTCACAACAAGTACCATCTGGATTCTTCCTCCAGACACAAATTTCTCAGAACACTGCAGGTCGGAACTAGCACTTCAGCATGTCCTTGGTTCTTGCCACCCACGTGTTCTTAATTTACATTAACTACTTCCACCTCAGCATCTCTTTATAGTAACTGCATCTTTCTTTACTCCATTTTAGTTTTTTAATTCTTTCATTTTTTGACATGTCTATTTTTCATTGTCCTCCTCCCGTCTCTGTCACATACAATGCACTTAACTTTTCACTCTTATTAGTTCATACACAGTGTTTTAGCAATAATCTCTGTCTAGTATCTGCCATCTTTAAGCTCTCAGACATGCAAAATGCAGGATGGAATGTAACAATATCAGAGAAGGAAAGTTGCTACTCACCATATAGCAGAGATGCTGAGTCATGATAGACACAATAAAAAGATTCACACAGTGCAGTGTGGCTCAGCTCTCTGAGACTGCAGACTTGTGTGCAAGTTGCATTTATGTGAGTGTGTGTTGTGTATGTGTGTGTGTGTGTGTGTGTGTGTGTGTGTGTGTGTGTGTGTGCATGTGTGTATGTGTGTCTCCTGCCAACAAAAGCCTTAATGGCTGAAAGCTTTAATTGTGTGAATCTTTTTATTGCGTCTATCACGACTCAGCATCTCTGCTACATGGTGAGTAGCTACTTTCCTTCTCTGGTATTGTTATCTTTAAGCTCTGAGCTTTTCAAATCTAATCTGGTGTAGTCCCTAACAATCAGTCTTCTCTTCTCATCCTGTCCATTAATCCTCCCCTGACTCGGTGTTCTGCGTGGCTTTTCTGAACTGTACCCCTTTTGCTAAACCTCTCCAGTCCTTCTCCTTTACCCCTCTACTTTCCACTTCAACTCTTCTGTCAGAAGAAGGAGCCACTGGCTCTAAAAGCTTGCATAAGTTAAACCTTTTTGTGCAGTGCATTCTCCTGCCTCCACTTGGTGAGTGGTTTTCTTTATCTATTGAATTACATTATATTGTCAAGAACTGATTATTTTCATTCTTATATTTATATACATTGCATTTGAAATATTTTTCTGTATTCATCTTATTGAAGCATAGCATTTTTATTCAGTTGATTACTTTTTTGACAAAACGAAAAGTTGTTCCTACAGTTAGCCTCATTCTCTGGGAGAAAAAGTTTCTTCCTCCAGTTTTATTAAGTTACTCTAAATTTAGAGTGGAGGCAGATAAGTATTGGTTCCCAACACCAACTTACATCTCCAAGAACATAACTTTCATGTGACTTTCATTTTGCAAAATATAACAAGTCACAACACTTTAGTGTGCTCTGCTCAACTATGGAGTTCCAATTCTGTATTTCTTCTAAATTTGTTTATTTTTTTCAGAATGCAGATTATATCAGAGAAGGCCTTGGTGAGATGATGGTATACAGTGGTAAACAAAGAAAGGGCAATGTTTATGGTGTAAGTAATCAATTCAAAAACATTTACATAATTTCAAACATATTTAGCACAGGAAAGTGCAGTTGTTTCTAAGAATCAAATGACTGGTTTAGAAAAAGATAACCGTAATACATCAAAGTAGGAAAGTGTGATTTTTATGCTCAGTAATAGAGTCACTTAAAATGTTATTAGAGCACATACAGCAGCAGAGTGATTCATGAATTTGTATATAAGGTCCAAACAATTATTCAAATGTGTTCAGTTAGATATGTACATGTGTATGGCCCAGGGTTTGGGGGGGGGGGGGGGGGGGGAGTACTTGTATACTGGATATATTATTTTCTTTGTTCCATAGGGAAAAAAGAGTCATGAAAGTGTAACATGTTGTTACTTTCTGTTTCTCTTGTCTCCTGCTCAGCATCATTTCTGTCTGATACGTAGTGACATATAGTTGTATACTGCATTCTGAATTTTTGTTTGGTTTCATTGGATTGAAGGGATTTTAGCATCTGCATACAGGGATTCTATTTCTATTTGTTTCTATTCAGTTACTTTGTGTTAAAAGATGATATTTGAAACACAGAACAAAATGCTCTAATGCACCATAGTGTAACAGTGTTCAACTGCTTATGGCTGTGAATATCCCCATTCAAGTAAAATACTTTCTTATATGGCTTACTAGTGAACTGCTAATGACTTGACTACCATAATGTAACAACATCAATTGCAATCATATATAATTTGTTTATCAAATTCATGTATTCTTTTTAAGCATGCTTTCTTCAAAGCATTAGTGTAAATCACTATGGAATTTCATGTGCATATTCTATGTTAAAAGTAACTTTTTTCCTGGTGTTAAATGATCCAGAGTGATTTGTACTGTTATATAAATCATTGTAGATTTACATTTTTACAGTTTAAGGCTGATCCTATGGCTTCTGCAAAATTCTGTGGAAATGTTCAGCCCATGGATTTTTATTCAGGCACTGGTGATGTTGAAATAACCTTCATAGCAACTTCTGATGTTGCTCGTGGTTTTAAACTCACATATTCCTCAACAGGTATGTCTATAAAGCTGCATAATGTAACTAAGAATTTGCATGTTATACTGCACAGGTTATTAATAATTTTCTGTTAAAGAATTACTGTCAAAAATTCTTGGGAAAAGTTTGTAATTTATCTAGTTCATTTTTAAACTTCCATAGAATAACCAGTAACAGAGAAATTATACCTAATGAGTTTTTGTGTAGTGTCAGTAGAAGCATCAGATAATGAAGTGGATGCATGAGGACTAAAAACGTTTAAAATCTGGGAACACTTTCAATTACTTTTTGTGCAAGAACTGAACATTATACAGATATCATACATATCTCATTTTGAAGAGAAACCCTGTATTTTTTTTTTTTCCGTCCCGAAAAAAGGACAGTTCAGGAGTGGAGTGAGCTTTCTGTGTGTTGGAGTTCAACAAAAACAAGTGTGCTACAGCTGTTCAGTGGATGCTTAGAACAAGTACAGTAAGAAGCCACCAACAAGGAAGGCTATTTACCACTGGCACAACAAATTCACTACAACGGGTTGCTTGTGGCTGACAAAGAGAAGCAGGATTCCCAATGTGAGTGAAGTGAATGTGGAGCATGTACAAGAGACATTCATAAGGAGTCCAAAGAAACTGATGTGTCGTGCATCCCATGAACTCAACATGGTTCCTATGACAGTGTGGAAAGTCCTACAACAGAAGCTTTCTATGAAACCATTCAAATTGGATCTAGCTCAAAAGCTGTTACATCAATGGATCAGCCATGCTACAGAAGGGGACAGCTGTTCCATGAAATGGCCTTCCCAATTACCAGATCTCTCTCTCTGTGTCTTTTTTCTGTGGGGACACATTAAAGATCCAGTGTATGTACCACCTCTACCACGTGATGTAGCAGAGCTCAAGGAGATAATACGGGAAGTGACTACCACCTTCGATGATGACATTTTGGGTTAGGTATGGCAAGAATTTGATTACTATATTGACGTCTGCCGGGTCGCTCATGGTTCGCATATTGAATGTTTGTAAAAAAAAAAAAAAAAAAAAAAAAGATCTTTCAGAGTTTCTCTTCAAAATGCAATATGTATGACATCTGCACAATGTTTAGTTGTTGTTCAACAAATAAGTGAAAGTGTTCCAAGACTTCGTGTACACCCTGGATATATATTCTGAATTCTTGGCATGGAAACATTATGCACATTGCTGTTTAAAAGAGCATGTGCAAGGCGTGTATAGGGCTTGTTGAATGCCCACATCTTGTCAGAATTAATATCTTCTACTTGACAGTGCAGAGTTTGATTTTGGCTGTAGGTAAAACAATCTTCACTGTAAGGCTTATCTACAATTATTGTAGTTGAAAGCAGTGCATGTTGTACCAGCAATACACATGAAAAGTAACTGCAGCAACTAGTTTTGCTGACATTCCACAATTTACTATTAAATTAACTGAATTTATTGGCATGGAGTAGAAGGAAAGGCTGCTGGAAATTCCAATGTAAAATATGGCCGAACATGCTTTACGGATGTTAAAGGTGATACCATATGCGAAAAATTGCTGATTAGCAGCAAGGAAGTGCTAAAAATGAAACAATGTCACAGCTTTTGAAGCACAGAACTGAATGTCAATGTTAGCAATGAACCACAAAAAAATCATCCCATCACTCAATTTTAAAAGTAGAGAGCTTAAAAAAGTCATCATCACGAAAAGTAATTGTAAAGTGCAGGTGCCATATTAAAGTACTTTAAAAAAAAGAAATGAAATATCAGTATTTAAATGGCTTGTTTAGTTAAGGTGTGGATTACTGTGGGAATTCTTATTTGAGATTTAGCATGTAACAACTCTCTGCTTGTAAGAACAGCAGAATGTATGGCCTATTAGCTTCATCTCTCTCAGATCTAAAAACTGCAGTACTACCATACTAGTTGGGACCTCAGTTGACCCTGTTTGGTCATACTGTAGGTAGACCAGTGAAAGTGGAACTGTTTGTAGGCAGCAAGCCATTGGACATTCTTTACTTCAAGATCGAAGAATGTGAAAACTGTAGGATCATCTTCTCAATAAATATGAATAGGTGGAGTTTGTGCTACACTGGCAGCAAGATGTGGGTCTTAGAGAACATCATTATTCCTGATTTGCTACAAATGGAATTATGCACAAAATAATGTGTGACAAATTTACTTCATTAAAGTTTCAGTGAAAACAGGTATGCTTCACATGGAAATAATGTGTTTGGTCAGGTGAAACATGGTTTCTGACAGATTACAGCAACAGTGATGCAAGCACTTTTCACGTAAGACACAAAAACAAGCTAGTCACAGGAACCATAGAATGTACACTGACAACTGGTAGCAGCATGTCACTAGGAGGATATGGGAGACTTACGATTATGAATTTTACATAAGGCATTTTGAAAGCCGTACTATATCAATAAAGTTTCTGTCCACTTAAACATCTCTATGGCTGATGTTGTCCCCAGCAGGTATAACATTTTTCAATAAGACAGTTACCCACAGAAGTGCATTATTGTGTTACACTGATGCAAGAAACGAGGTGATGTACTCCTATTGAAAATATGGGCCCAAAATTTGCTTATATCAGTCTTATGAAGTACACTTTGGATAATGTTTAACATAATCTCAGGGGTGATTCACATCCTCTATATAATTTGTGTAACACATTTGAAAAGAATAATCTTTGTTTGTGGAAAAAAGGATTGTTTTTTAACTGAAATTTTTCAAAGGCTTACATCATACTACACTCCTGGAAATGGAAAAAAGAACACATTGACACTGGTGTGTCAGACCCACCATACTTGCTCCGGACACTGCGAGAGGGCTGTACAAGCAATGATCACACGCACGGCACAGCGGACACACCAGGAACCGTGGTGTTGGCCGTCGAATGGCACTAGCTGTGCAGCATTTGTGCACCACCGCCGTCAGTGTCAGCCAGTTTGCCGTGGCATACGGAGCTCCATCGCAGTCTTTAACACTGGTAACATGCCGAGACAGCGTGGACGTGAACCGTATGTGCAGTTCACGGACTTTGAGCGAGGGCGTATAGTGGGCATGCGGGAGGCCGGGTGGACGTACCGCCAAATTGCTCAACACGTGGGGCGTGAGGTCTCCACAGTACATCGATATTGTCACCAGTGGTCGGCGGAAGGTGCACGTGCCCGTCGACCTGGGACCGGACCGCAGCGACGCACGGATGCATGCCAAGACCGTAGGATCCTACGCAGTGCCGTAGGGGACCGCACCGCCACTTCCCAGAAAATTAGGGACACTATTGCTCCTGGGGTATCGGCGAGGACCATTCGCAACCGTCTCCATGAAGCTGGGCTACGGTCCCGCAAAGCGTTAGGCCGTCTTCCGCTCACGCCCCAACATCGTGCAGCCCGCCTCCAGTGGTGTCGCGACAGGCATGAATGGATGGACGAATGGAGACGTGTCGTCTTCAGCGATGAGAGTCGCTTCTGCCTTGGTGCCAATGATGGTCGTATGCGTGTTTGGCGCCGTGCAGGTGAGCGCCACAATCAGGACTGCACACGACCGAGGCACACAGGGCCAACACCCGGCATCATGGTGTGGGGAGCGATCTCCTACACTGGCCGTACACCTCTGGTGATCGTTGAGGGGACACTGAATAGTGCACGGTACATCCAAACCGTCATCGAACCCATTGTTCTACCATTCCTAGACCGGCAAGGGAACTTGCTGTTCCAATAGGACAATGCACGTCCGCATGTATCCCGTGCCACCCAACGTGCTCTAGAAGGTGTAAGTCAACTACCCTGGCCAGCAAGATCTCTGGATCTGTCCCCCATTGAGCACGTTTGGGACTGGATGAAGCGTTGTCTCACACAGTCTGCACGTCCAGCACGAACGCTGGTCCAACTGAGGCGCCAGATGGAAATGGCATGGCAAGCCGTTCCACAGGACTACATCCAGCATCTCTTCGATCGTCTCCATGGGAGAACAGCAGCCTGCATTGCTGCGAAAGGTGGATATACACTGTACTAGTGCCGACATTGTGCATGCTCTGTTACCTGTGTCTCTGTGCCTGTGGTTCTGTCAGTGTGATCGTGTGATGTATATGACCCCAGGAATGTGTCAATAAAGTTTCCCCTTCCTGGGACAATGAATTCACGGTGTTCTTATTTCAATTTCCAGGAGTGTATAACATAATTCCAATATCAGCTGTTACATATGTACGTCGACTATACATAATTCAAATATGAACTCTTACATAGGTTCATGGAGTTGAGATGAACTATTTTTACAAGTAAACATTAGGAGTCTTTATTTTAAACAAATAGATGTTCAGAAACATTCTCTTCCAATGTAAGCCTATCAGCTTTATTTGAGAATTTTTCAGCATCAGGAGAGTTGTTTCGTACTGATCAGAAGAATGAATAGGGGAGTGTCAGATAAAAGATTTTTCTAAATGATATGTTCTCAACATTATAGTTTTTGCTTTGTTTTAAGTTTTCACATTAAAATGTGTGACTTTCTCTCATGAAGTATGGATCTTTTCATTTATTAATTCCTCTCAGTCTCATTTGTGTTAAACACTAGTGCTCTCCTCCCTATTTGATCCTTTATATTTCATTTTATGAGCAAGTTATATGTGTACAGTGAAACTCCTGCAGAGTTTTACACTTTTTCTTACATCTTTGATTAATATTTAATCAGTAATTATTAGATGTTGTACAGTAAATGCTGCACTGTGTTGTTACTGGTGTGCTTCCTGTGTAACCATACAAATTCAAAAAAGACAGAAAAGAGAATCTATTTACAGCTTCTAAAAGAAGGCTGATGACAGTTACTTTCTAGTTTTTAATACTTTAAAACATTAAATTCATTGCAAACATGGGGAAGTGAGGAATCTGGGAAAAGAGAACTTCATACAACAAGAAAGCAAGTATAAGTTATTGAAGACAAAGGATGATGTGACGTGGCAGAGTGAAAGCCACTCTCAAAATTCTATCAATAGTAATGTGTATTTTGAATTGAATGGTGGGTTTTACATCATCGTTAGGTTAACTTGTTTCCTAAGCCATATTTATTCTTAGATCCTGACTTGGAACTACTTTTCTTCATTTCTGAATCTATCTGTCATAATCTTTCTATGATTAGTTTGTGGTGGAAGGATGCTAGTAGTCGCACCACTCCCATTGGATTGTTAATGCTTGGGTGAATTTCTAAGTATACCCTCAGCATTGTGAAGCACTGTGCACTGCTAATATTATAGTTGTTGTCATGGTTCCACAGAACGAGCAAGGTACAATTGGCCATATGTTGCATTTTAGCAAAGCCAAGTGTTCCAAGTCAAAGAGCAGCAGAACAGGGCAAGTGTTACTCCTTTGTAAAGAGATGAAGATCTTATTACATACTATATAACAAGAGTAATGGAACTACCATCCCTAATATTACAGAATCTCATAGCACTATAATGATGCTGTTGGATGACAATATGTACAACTGTTTAAAACGTAATCCTGATCCATCACATATCACAAAAATGGCAGAGTTATTAAATAATTATGGCCCACAAGTACATAGTGTGTACCAGCTAAATAAAAAACATTAACTCTGTAGCTCTAGCATCAGGCAAACATGTAAATTATAGACATGTTTATAAATATAAATAATGTTTTGAACCTTTCTGTGGTTAAAAAGGTACTTTGAAGTGTTTCATGTTAACTGTAGACTGTGACATTCTTAAATTTCTAAGCCAACAGAGCTCTTGACTGATGCTTTGCTGTTTTTTCAGTCTTAAAATTTGTTTAATACAGCTCCTAATGCTCACCTATCCTGTGCGAGCAAGCGTCTTCATCTCTTCTGAGCTATTGCAACTTATATTGATTTGAACCTGCTTACTGTAGTTAAGCCTTGGTTTTCCTCTTCAGTTTTCATCCTGCTCCCCCATCCCTTCTTCCACCCCTCACCACACTTATTCCTCCCTTCATAACCATACTGACTACTGCTTGGTGCCTTAGGACATGTCCTGTCAACCAGTGCCGTGTTGTCCATTAAATTTGTTTTTTCTCATTTTGAGTCAGTACCTCTTACTAGCAATCTCAGTACCAACCTAATCTTGAATATGGTTTTACACTTAAGGATCTTAATAATTCTGAGCGAATGTTGTCTATTCTTTTTTTTAAATTAGGTCTTTCAGTTATTCATCAGATTCTTCTTGCAGTATCATATCTCGTACATCACCTTCATATATTTCTGTTTCCCTTTCCATAATCTTGTCTTCAAGATAGTTTCCTTTGCACTGGTCTTCAGTGTATTCCTCCCGCCTTCCAGGCTTCCCTTCTTTGCTTAGTACTGTCTTGCCATCTGAGATTTTATATTCATACAGCTACTTCTCTTCTCTCCAAAGGTTACAGCTACTTCTCTTTTCTCCAAAGGTTTCTTTAATTTTTCTATAGGTCTTCTACATTTAATATCATAAATTTTTTGTTTCAGGTTGTAATCGTAATTATTCCCATGTGCAAGGACGTATCCGACTCGACAGATTTACAGCTGAATGTACAATAATGATTTCAGCACCGGAGAATAGTACAGTATCTCTGTATGTATCTGACTTTTATATAGGTGGAGACTGCAATGTAGACAGTATGAAAGTGAGTACAAACTCTTGTAATGTGAAAATGAATCTCAAATTTGCAGTTTAATTGAACCAAGAAGAAGTAGTTTCTAATTACTTTAATGTTGTTGCTTCCAAATTGTGGAACTCCTAAAACAATTAACAAAGCTAACAAGTTGCAAAACAAAGGTTTAATAGCCCTTGACCTAGCTTTTGATATTTCTAAAAATATCTTCTTCCGAAGGAGTGGGCCTTGTTATTTCACATGATGATACATTAGATTAGCTATTTTTAGAAATATCTCAAAAGATTGTTACTTGAGCCACTCTGTAGCAATTATGGACATAGGGGGTGTTGCATTGTCCTGCTGGAATTGCCCAAGTCTGTTGGAATGCATATTGGACATGAATGGATGCAGGTAATCAGACAGGATGCTTGCGTAGATGTCACCGCTTAGAGTCATATCAAGGCGTATCATGGCTCCCATATCACTCCAACTCACTCACCCCACACCATTACAGGCCTCCACCAGATTGAATAGTCCCCTGCTGACATGCAGAGTCCATGGATTCATGAGATTGTCTCCACATCTGTACATGTCCATATGCTCGATACAATTTGAAATGAGACTCGTCTGACCAGGCAACATTTTTCCAGTTATCAGCATTCAAATGTCTATGTTGAAGCTATGGCCAGGTGTAAAGCTTTTTGTTGTACAGTTATCAAGGGTATACGAGTGGGCCTTTGGCTCCAAAAGCCCATATTGAAGATGTTTCATTAAATGGTTCGCATGCTGACACTTGTTGATGGAACAGCACTGAAATGTGATGCAATCTGCGGAAGAGTTGCTCTTCTGTCACATTGACTGATTCTCTTCAGTCATTATTGGACCTGTTCTTGCAGGATCTTTTTCCAGCTACAGCGATGTTGGTGATTTAATGTTTTACCAGATTCCTGATATTCTCTTCACACTCGTCAAATGGTCGTATGGCAAAATCCCCACTTCATGACTACCTCGGACGTGCTGTGTCCCATTGCTCGTGTAGTGACTATAACATCATGGTCAAACTCACTTAAATCTTGATAACCTGCCATTGTAGCAGCAGTAGCGTATCTAAGAACTGCACCAGATAGTTGTTGTCTTATATAGGCACCATTTTCTGCCTGTTTAGATATCTCTGTACTTGAATATGCACGCCTATACCAGTTTCTATGGTGCTTCTGTGTAATTGAATTTACTTGGCTGTGCATGCCATTTTCTGTTCTGCATGGCTGTGAGTGTTGCTGAGAAACTGCAGATATGCTGCTGCACCTCTTGAAACATCTGATATGTCACTTCCATAGGATAATTCTTGGCCTTTCATATTATGTATGATTGTGTCGTGTGTACTTTGCATATTATGAAATCAAATTACAGTTACTTGGCTGCACATGGCATTTCCTGTTCTGTGCAACTGCAAGTGTTGCTGAGAAACTGCAAGTTCTTTACTGCACTGTTCACCTTTTGAAACATCTGATACATCAGTTCCCTGGGATAATTCATCCCCTTCAGATTATATATATTTGTGTCATTTGTCTTGCATACATTAGGAAATCAAATTGTCTCTATTAGATTGACTCATAAGCAAAAATGAACCAGGAGCAGATAAAAGCTGTTGAGCTTTCCAACATTGCAAAAAAGAATAGATAATGAATGTGTTAGCAACAATGTTGAAACACGGACAACATTCTGTTATTCACATTTACCTGCTCGTATGCCTAAGTGTACTTTTATGGCCTCAGCCATCAGGCATTTATGCCTGCCAGATGTAAATTTGCTGCCTTGTCAGTCATACATGTACGCCCATAACCAACTAGATGCTCTACCTGCCGGGCATACACATATGCCCATAGCCACAAAATGGTTAAGGTTCACCTAAACTTTAAGAACAATTCAAACATATCAGCCTTTACAAATCTTTTGTGTGTGTTTGGCATATAGCATATCAGCAGTGGATAGGAAGGAAATAATGAATCCTTCATCTAATGGCTCTTCATCCGCCTGTCCCGATACCTTTTGGGTATGACCAAATTCTAGTTCTCATCTGCTATCCTAAAGTATATGAATTTGGACAAAGTGAAGAAGGTGTACCTGAATTAATTGTACTTATCTTCATGATGATGAAGTATTGACAATAGTTCTCCCAGGCTGCTGCATCTTCTTCTTGTGCAAGCATGTAAAAATACGTTCTGGTAGTAGATTTAAGTTGACGTTTATCTTTCAGTAAATAGTCGTGGTCATGATGTTATTTTCCACTACATGGTTTCATTGTAGGTTTTGGCTGTTTTTCAATCAATTACAGTATTCACATATCTTAGTGATGACTACAAATATAGGGTGACTCTTTAACATACATCGGCTTTTGAGCATCCCTGACAACCAAGTGCATCATCTGCACTGAACGTCAAAGACCTCGTAAAACCTCCAGGTCAGGCTGGAGTTGTTATTTTGGTTTTTGTTTACACACTTTTGACACAAGTTAATGTCATTACAAAAACTAGAAATCTGTGAAACACGCACTTGAGAATAATGCTTATTGTAACTATTGGTAATTATTTATGAGTATACAATGTTTATATGGTCTTGACAGTGGTATACTTCATTTGATTTTGGTGTGTTTTTCACTCTGATTGTCGAACAGGTGTTTTGCCATTTTGCATTTTTCTATGAATAGGTTACATCTGGTTTATGTTTCATATTAGGAGTTACAAGTAATAAGGGTAATTTTGGTTTGAACAGTTTTGTGAATTGACTTGCTTTTGAATTCAAAATTATGATGAAATTTTCATATTTCAAATTTAGCTGTTTTCTATGTGCAAAAGAACTGACAAAAATTACAAAGAATTTTAGTGCCTCTGTCTCTTAAGTTTTTGGATGAGACATAAATTTCCAAAAGATAATTTAATTAATAATTTAAAAGTGTTGCACAATTTGCAATTTTTGTCTTTTGGTTTGTTATTGAAATTTATGTGGCTATTTCTACAATGTTAGTGCTCAGAGATTTGTTAACAAATAATATGCATATCGTCTATTTCAAAATTTATGTTTTCTTGATAATTGTATAATTGCAAATTTGGCTGTAAGCCTACATTAAAGATAATTTTTGATAAGCTGTAAAATCTGTATTATATTTCTTGTCTATAGAATTTATAGGGTGTACAGATGTCATCTGTCAAAATATTGTGTGAACAATTTGAAGAGATTGTAAAGATGAACTAGAAAGCATTACCGAATCTACTGATACAATGTCCATAATGTTATAACCAGTAATGGACAAGAAAGTGAAAATATTTGTTATGTTCATGATATTAGTGGTTTCTACTTCATGTCACACATCTTCAGAAATTGCTTTTCCAGCATGAATCAGCTAATACCATCCACAGTTAATCTCAAATGTGCAATTCAAGCATCTCAGTTCCCATTGACCTACCAAGGGACAAAAGTGTATTTGTCATCTGATATTTCATAGATTCCAGAGATCACAATGTTCAGTGATCTTGTCCTGAATGGCTGACTGATTTGACACAATGGCTAAACACTGGACCCTAATGTGGTAAAACTGGGACTGGTTTCTCCAACCAGGCATCTAGATCAAGGCTTTCAATAGTTCCCATGAACAGCTTAAGACTTTGAAAAGGATACAGCTAAATTTCCTCCCCGAACTGGGCTTGTGCTTTGTCTTTAATTGTGTCATTACTCATAAATCTTTGATTCTCAATCTTCTTTCCTTCTTGTCATGGAGGAAAACCCTCAAGAGGGTGAAGAAAAGTTAAAATATACATTATAAATTGAACCAGATGTCAGATATCACATATTTATCTAACATTCAATTGCTATAAACCATTTCTCCTTGCTCTGGCTAAATATAGTAGTGAAATTAACAGGAAGCTGCAACATTCAAAACAGTTGCATTTGCCCAGTGAAATAACTGCTGTTGATCTGCTGTTGTTAGCTAAAAACATACCATAGTCATACTGATATTTGTCACCGAACAACAGTTATATATAGCTCATAAAAATAAAGATATGTTTTGCAGTGAAAGCAACTGAGCAAACTCTACATTGAAATAATTTCCTCCTTTGCAGTGCAACTGAAACTAATTGTTATTATTAACATTAAATGCCATTGTGGAGAAATGTAAGGAGAAATGACAATAAAAATTCCAAAATATTTGGATGGGTCTCTGAGAGTTGTATAATTATCTGCTTTGCACAGCATTCCTATTACCCCCTTTTTCTGAATGAATACCTTTTTTATTTCAGCTGTAATGCACCAGACTATAATTCTGTAAGACAGTATTGGAGGGAAAATATACAAAACAGGTGAAACTGAGTTTATCTTTACATAAGCTCTGTTTTGTTGAGATTTTTATCCAGCAGGGCCCCAGAGAAGTTACACATATTTTTTCATTCAATGTTTGATCATTGGTCTCTTGCATAATTTTGGTCCCTGAAATATCAAGACTTACTATTTCCTACAAACCCTTATGGCCTCATCTATTATCTGTCTTCAGATTGACATCTGGAGTACTTTAGTCATGTCTTGAACAAACATTAGTTTTTGAACAGATCTTTAAAGTCATCGGAGATCATTCAGGTAGATGAGGAACAGGAGCAGATCTAATATTGAACATGTGGCATTCTCAATTTCATGGCCCCCTCTTCTGAATATTCTTCCTGTGGTACAGTTTGACAGTGACACTGGTTTCCATTGTCAATGTGTGATTCCATCCATATGGGAGGAATGTCATAACATTTTAGATTCTCAAGTAAATAAAAATAGAGAAAGACAACTATTCACTGGTATTTGCTTGATATGCGGCATGTAGACACACTTAACAAGATAGAGAGCTAACTCTCAAGAAACTGCTCTTTTTCTAATATAAGGACACACACAAAACACACACACACACACACGTGGCAGCATTTGAAATCACATTCTAGGTAACTCTCCTGCAGCACTGAGCATTTTGTTTCTGCTGGAAAAAGCATTACAGATTCCTGTAGGCTTTTGTGTAAAAAATTAAAAATTTTAAAAATGCCTCCATGTATATCTTGTAGATATTACAGTTGGTTAAGACATACATGATTAACAATGATAACAGGTTATGACATGTTCGATATGCCTGCCATCCTTGACAATGGGGTGGTGCAGACGAATAGTGAAATTCTACATGACCTGCTGAAGTGTTGAAACATCTGTGCTGTCGATTACCTCCCGAATGGCTGTTTACAGCTCCGCAGAGGTTTTAAGGTTATCCAAGCAATGGAAACTGATGTCTTCTCTTCCATTGTTTTGGGCTTACTGCTACACCCCTCATCTTTAATATAACATCACAAAAAGAAGTTGCATGCGGTCAGATGTGGAGAATGTGGCTGCCAATGGAGGCACATGCCATTGGCCTCTGGGTTCCCCAAATCCAGAATGTGATCCCCAAAGTGCTCCTCCAGGACATCAAACAGTATTCTGCTTTGAAGGGGTTGAGCTTCATCTTCTTGAAATCAGGGTTATCAGAGTCACTTTGGATAATGGTGTTGAAATCATCTTCCAAAACCTTTGCTTACCATTCAGTAGTGACTGTGCCATCAAGGAATATTACACTGATTATTCCATCACTGGATACTGCATGCCACACAGTCACCTGTTGAGGGGGAAGAGACTTCTCGATTGTGAAATGCAGATTCTCAGTCCCCTAAATGTGCCAGTTTTGCTTATTCATGAACCCATCTAAAAGAAAGTGGGCTTCGTCTCTAAATCAAACCATAGTGCACATACTAATTCCCATCATGCCCTGCTGTCAACTATGCAGTTTGAATGTCCTAATGCAAATGGTTATGATGATTTTATCTCGTATAGTTCAATAATTGTCACCCTGTAATGTATAGTCAACATGTTAGATCTACAACTTGTCACATATGTAGAAAATGAAACTTTCACATGGGGACCAAATTGCTGGCCAGTACTTATTTTTAGAATGTGAAATTCAGTACTGCCATTAGATGCATATGAAAGTACATACACTATCATGAATAGTTCCTTCCATGGGTAGGAGAAAATGACAGATTGTGGAAAATTAATAACCAAGGGCAGATCACTGAGATCCCAGCATGAGAGGGACACCATGTGGGTCCCTCAAACATGGGGCTCAGTGATCTGTCCTTCCTTTTTAAACTTCACCATCCTATCCCTCTCTCTTCCCTGAGTGTGGAACTATTAATTCTGAAACATATTATATTCTATTTACTTTTATATGCTTTTGTCACCAGTATTAAATTTCATCATATGGAGGTATCTACTGATCAACAATTCTGTCTCATAATTTTCTACATAAATGTTGCAGTACCATCAATATGGAAAGCATAGCTTGTTGTTCATCACATGGAGGAGGCATTGGATCCTAGATAGGTACAATGAAAAGAATGCTAGAAATTTTCAGCTTTCTCAGCTTTCTGACTCTGTCCTTCAGCAGGTGTAAAAAACTCACACACATGTGCAACTCAAACACACGTGGCCACTGTCATCTTCAAGTTCCAAGGGATGAATGCGAATGCATCTGAGGTTAGCAACAATGACAACATCGTCAAAAGCTTTCTCTAAGTCTACAGATGCTAGGAACATAGGTTTGCCTTTCCTTCATCTATCTTCTAAGGTAAGTCGTAGGTTCAGTAGTGCCTCACGTGTTCCAATAGTTCTATGGAATCCAAACTGATCTTCACCAAGGTCCAGCTTCTACCAGTTTTTCCATTTGTCTGTAAAAAATTTATGTTAGTATTTTGCAGCTGTGACTTATTAAACTGATAGTTTGGTAATTTTCACATCTGTCAACACCTGCTTTCTTTGGGATTGGAATTATTATATTCTTCTAGAAGTCTGAGGGTATTTCTCTTGTCTCATACATCTTGCTCACCAGATGGTAGAGTTTTGTCAGAACTGGCTCTCCCAAGGATGTCAATAGTTCTAATGGAATGTTGTCTACACCCAGGGCCTTGTTTCGACTTAGATCTTTCAGTGTTCTGTCAAACTCTTCATGTAGTATCATATCTCCCATTTCTTCTTGATCTACGTCCTCTTCCATTTCCATAATATTGTCTTCAAGTACATTCCCCTTGTATAGACCCTCTATATACTCCTTCCACCTTTTTGCTTTCCCTTCTTTGCTTAAAGCTGGGTTTCCATTTGAGCTCTTGATATTCATACAAGTGGTTCTCTTTCCTCCAAAGATATCTTTAATTTTCCTGTAGGCAGAATCTGTCGTACCCCTAGTCATATATGCCTCTACATCATTACATTTGTCCTCTAGCCATCCCTGCTTAGCCATTTTGCACTTCCTGTCACACTCATTTTTGAGACATTTGTATTCCTTTTTGCCTGCTGCATTTGCTGAATTTTGATATTTTCTCCTTTCATCGATTAAACTCAATATATCTTCTGTTACCCAAGGATGTCTGCTAGCCTTCATCTTTTTACCTACTTGATACTCTTGTGCCTTTTCTATTTCATCTCTCAAAACTACCCATTCTTCTTCTACTGTATTTCTTTCCCCCATTCCTGTCAATCATTCCCTAATGCTCTCCCTGAAACTCTCTATAACCTCTGGTTCTGTCAGTTTATCCAGGTCCCATCTCCTTAATTTCCTACCTTTTTGCAGTTTCTTCAGTTTTAGTCTACAGTTTGTAACTAATGGATTGTGGTCAGAGTCCTCATCTGCCCCTGGAAATGTCTTACAATTTAAAACCTGGTTCCTAAATCTTTGTTGTACCATTATATAATCTATCTGAAACCTTCCAGTGTGTCCAGGCCCCTTCCAGGTATACAACATCCTTTCATGATTCTTAAACGAATTGTTAGCTATGATTAAGTTATGCTCTGTGCAAAATTCTACCAGGGGGCTCCTCTTTCATTTGTTACCTCTATTTCATATTCACCTACTACGTTTCCTTCTGTTCTTTTTCCTACTATCGAATTCCAGTCACCCATGACTATTAAGTTTTCATCTCCCTTCACTATCTGAATCATTTCTTTTATCTCATCATACATTTCATCAATCTCTTCATCATTTGCAGTGCTATTTGGCATATAAACTACTGTGGTTGGCCTGGGCTTTGTGTCTATCTTGGCCGCCATAATGTGTTCACAATGCTGTTTGTAGTAGCTTATCCACACTCCTATTTTTTTGTTCATTATGAAATCTACTCCTGCATTATGTCTATTTCATTTTGTATTTATAACCCTGTATTCACCTGACCAGAAGTCTTGTTCCTCCTGTCACCAAATGTCATTAATTCTCACTATATCTAACTTTAACCTAGCCATTTCCCTTTTTAAA
Source organism: Schistocerca gregaria (assembly GCF_023897955.1). Classification (NCBI taxonomy): domain Eukaryota; kingdom Metazoa; phylum Arthropoda; class Insecta; order Orthoptera; family Acrididae; genus Schistocerca; species Schistocerca gregaria. The sequence goes on from NC_064927.1 coordinate 255,441,155, forward strand.
TTTTCTAACGTTCCTGCCTGATTAAGGGATCTGACTTTCCACGCTCCGATGTATAGAATGCCACTTTTCTTTCTCCTGATGATGATGTCCTCCTGAGTAGTCCCCACCCAGAGATCCAAAACAGGGAATATTTTACTTCCAAAATATTTTATCCAAGACTACACCATCATCATTTAACCACACTGTAGAGCCGCATGACCTTGGGAAAAAATAACAGCCGTTGTTTTTCTCTTGCTTTCAGCATTTCACAGTACCAGCACAGCAAGGCCTTTTTGGTTAGTGTTACAAGGCCAGATCAGTCAATCATCCACTCTGTTGCCCCTGTAGCTATTGAAAAGGCTGCTGCCCCTCTGCAGGAAGCACACGTTTGTCTGGCCTCTCAAAAGATACCTTTCCATTGTGGTGGCACCTATGGTGCAGCTGTCTGTATCGCTGAGGCACGCAAGCCTCCCCACCAACGGCAAGGTCCATGGTTCATTGTGGTGGTGGTGGGGGGTTTAAATCTATTAAAATGTAAAATTGAATGAAAAGTCCAGTAGTCCACTGTAGCGGTATTTTTTTAAGTTGATTAAAGACACACACAACCATTTCACAATGTTTAAGCTGCTTTCCCCGGTGTATATCTGTACAGAAAATGTTATAAATTAATGTTTTGATAGTGGGGAAATGAAATTATCTAAGATATCTTAAACAAGGAAAAAAGTAGTTACACATCAAATTAGAAAACTAGGTGTGGATCACATACACTCTGCAAAGAATGGGTCAATATGTATGTAATAAATAGGACCTGTGATTTCATACCAAAAGAAGGTTACGTACAAATGGTATCTCATATTGTATTGAGTTGTTAGAGAAGGTGACTAAGTAACAGTTGGCTTGGGTAAGCAAATTTCTCAGCCTTCCTCAATTCATGAAAATCATTGGAAGTGATAAATGTTCATTCTAAAAGCAAAGGGACAGGATTAACAATCAGATATTGATTTTTGATTAATAAACATTGAATCAGTAAGTAAATTGAAAAAGAGATGGGGACTGTCCCCATGTAACCTGTGTTAAAAATCGCGAACTGTCATCACTTTTCCCATTAAACTATGTTACTGGTAGCATTTGTGACAACAGACGATGCCCACCACATATGTTACGTAGGGTCCTGGAATGATTGAAGAATAAAATAATGTTAGTGATGAAAACTAATAAAATTAATGCATTAAATACACTGAAAAATTATTTTTAGTATGTTTTGGGGACCTACAATGATTTTAACACAGGTCAGTCCCATTTCCGGCCATTGTTCCATGTTACACGGGAACTGTCCCCATCTCTTTTTCATTTTAGTTACTGCTTCACAGTTTTGATAGTCAAGGATCAGTTTCTGATTCCTACTTCTATTCCTTCATTTCTAGACTGTTCATTCTTCATTGGCAATGGTCTGTATCAACAGAGGAAGACTGACAACTTTGCTTACCTATGGCAACTGTTATTTTTTGGGCTTCTTAAACAACTCTCTATACAATTTGACATAGCATTTGTAACTAATCTTCCTTTGGTATGAAATTACAAATCTTATTTATTAAATGCACATAGAACCATTCTCTGTAGGGCGTATGTGATCCATACCTAGTTTCCTAACTATATGCATAATATTTTCTTCCTTATTGAAGTCTGTTCACTCAGTGCTTTACGATTTCTCAGATAACTTCATATCCCCATTATCAAAGCATTAATCTATAACATTTTCTGTACAGATATACATCAGAAGATGCAACTTCAAAGTTGCAAAAGTGGCTTTGTTGGTCTCTAGCCAACTTAAATAAATACAGATACAGTGAACTCCTGCACTTTTCATTCAGTTTTATATTTTAATAGGTTTAACACCTATATTTAAACACTTTTTGTATGGTACAAACTGCTCCGCCAATCATGTTTAAACTTTTATAAGAAATATAATTACTCCATACATGTAATTGTAAGTCGCATATAGAAAAATAGCAGCATTGGAAAATTACTGATCACATCTGACAAAAAAGTTGAAAATAACATGACAAAATATTTTGTAATTGGATAGATCTGCTCACCAAGCGGTGGCAGGAGAACACACAAATAAAAGAAGGTTATACTTTTGCAGCAAGCTTTTGGAGCCTTCTTCTGGCAGAAGGGTTGAAGGGGAAGGAGAGAGGAGTACCAGAAAAGGACTGGGAGCTTTAGAAAAAGGGGTGGATTTTGGAAAAGTGACGCAGAACTGTGGGTCAGGGGAATCTTACTGGACAGGATGATAAGGAAGACTCATTGTTGGGAACTGCGCTGGATGAGACTTGAAAACATGAGAGCTTAAAGATGGGAGACAGGGTTACTATGCAAGACAGAGATTACTGCTAAAACATTGTGCACAAGCTAAGTGCATTGTATGTAACGAGAGTAGAACCATGAAAAATAGACAGGTAAGAAAATGAAAGATGTAGAAAACTAACATGGAGTGAAGAAAAGAGTACTTTCCATGAAGAAATACTGAGATGGAAGGAATTAAAGTAAATTAAGGCCAGGTGAGTGGCAAAAATCAAAGACATGTTGTAGGACTATTTCTGACCTGTAGAGTTCTGAGAAACTGTTGTCAGGGGGAAGAATCCAGATGGCGTATGAGGTGAAACAGGAACTGAGATCATGACAGTCATGTAGTAGAGGATGCTCTGTAACAGGATATTGTGTGTTGCCAGTAAACACCATCTGGCTATGCCCATTCATCCTAACTGATAACTGTGTGGTAGTCATGCCGATGTAAAAGCCAAACGGTGTTTACATAACAGCTGGTATATGACATGTTGTTTCATAGGTGGCTCTCCCTTTGATAGTATATGTCTTGCCACTTACAGGGTAGGTAAAGATGATGGTAGGAGGATGCATAGGGCAAGTCTTGCAGCATGGACAGTCACAGGGGTAGGATACATAGGGTAGGGAGATGGGTGCAGAAGGAACGTAGGGTCTGACAAGGATATCACGGAGATTTAGAGGGCACTGAAAAGCTATTCTTGTTGTGATGGGCAAAATCTCAGATAGAATAGGTATCATTTCAGGGCATGGTTTTAGGAATTCATGGTCATGTTGAAGTAGTTGATTAATACGTTCAAGACCAGGATAATACTGAGTGACTAGTGGTGTGTCCAAAGCTGTTATTTGGAGGAATCAGCTGTACTATGATAGGTTGTAATAGCCCAGAAAATCAGCTTTTACGTGTATGTTCTCCTGCTGCTGCTTGGTGAGGAGATTTTTTTATCTATCAAATTACATTATATTGTCAAAAATTGATTATTACATATATGATGCTGTATACAACTCATTCATCCTGCACATTTCAAAATGCCATTAACAGGAATAATATTACTATCTCTTTTGTTAAATATGTTTGGCAGAATTTAAAATTTCCTGAAAAAATAACATTTCTTAATAAAAACTGCAGAAAAAAATTAAGAATAATCTGACAGGAGTACAAATTAAAAATGTTAAAAAAATAGCATTGTGTTACACACTACAGTTCCTCGTATGGTACCTGTTCTATTTCAAAAATAATTTCTTTGATATTTTTCAGTTTTAATATCTCCCCATTTTCTTTTATTGAATATTCTTGTATGTAGTGTAAGACCTGTTTCAGTAATACATTCTGGTGGTACTTAGTGGTAGTCATCATGAAAAGTTTCTATCATGAATAAAGTTACTATTAATTTATATTGTTATAAATTATAATTGGGTGTACTCATCCTCAGTATCTTGATCCGCCACTGCAAGTCATCCTGTGGTATATTTTGTCTACTGTACTTGACTGTTAAGTCAAAATAAGCAGCACTTACAACTTTTTTGTTACAAATAACTTTATTTTAGTTCAAAAAAAGTCGTACATGTTACACGCACAAACTCTTCGTATACAATGACCTTCTCGGATAACATGGTTGCTCCTATATATATGATTCCAAATAATCCTCATCCTCAGTATTGTTAAAAAAGGGTTCTTTAAAAAAATTACAATTAAGCTCCCATTTTAAAACTAATGACACATTTCAGCAACTAAAATAGCTCTTATAAAGTAAATACAAAATTGAATTTACAAGTTTATAATAATTTAACTGTGTATAAATGCTCAGATATGTGGTGTTAACAATCCTCTTACTATTTTTATTAATTAAAAAAGGTTCATGGTTTGGGGAATGTTCCAACCAATTACAGTATCTACACCATTCAATACAATTATAATATAGCAACTGGTTTCTTTATATCCATTCCACGCGTACATGTTTAACTACACTCATACGTCAGAAATTACTGTTAATGGTCGAAAAATATGTGTTTTTTAAATCTGTTCCAGAGGACTGTTACGTTTCAATTGATATCTCCATGTAACAGATATTTCCCACAATTAACTGTTTTATTACTTTTATTACCTCAATATCTGTTCTGTCACAAAATAATTAGATGTAACCATCATATTTTTAGAGGCATCAGACACGCAGTAATTGGATTATAAAGTTTCATCACACACCTGCTAGATACACATATACTACATGGCACAACTCAATGTGACACTGACTGTGAGGTGACAAAAGTCATGGAATAGTGATATGCACATATACAAATGGTGGTAGGATTATGTACACAAGGTATAAATGGGCAATACATTGTTGGAGCTGTTATTTGTACTCAGATGATTCATATGAAAAGGTTTCTGACATGTCTGTGGCTGCACGAAGGAAATTAACAGACTTCGAACATGGAATGATAGTTGGAGCTAGAAGCATGGGACATTCCTTTTTGGGAATCATCAGGAAATTCAGTATTCTGAGAAACACAGTGTCAAGAGTGTGCTGTGAATACCAAATTTTGGCCATTACCTCTCACCAAGAATAACATTGTGGGTAAAGGCCTTCACTTATGGACTGAGAGCAGCAGTGTTTGCATAAAGTTGTCAGTGTTAACAGACAAGCAAAACTGACTTAAAGAACTGCAGAAATAAATGTTGGATGTACAACAAATGTATCAATTATGATAGCGCATTAAAAATTGCCATTAAAGGACTAAGGCAGCAGACAACCGATGAGACTACCTTTGCTAATAGCACAACGTTGCCTCCACGCCTCTCCTGGGCTTGTGACTATATTGATTGGACCCTAGTTGACTGGAAAACTGTGGCCTAGTCAGATGAATCCCAATTACAGATGATAAGAGACGATGGTAGGGTTCAAATGGTGATTACATAGAGATGTGGGCTGTATTTACATGAAACGGACTGGCTCCTCTAGACCACGTGAACCAATTATTGATTGGAAATGGCTATGTTTGACTACTTGGAGACCACTTGTAGCCATTCATGGACATCATGTTCTAAAGCATGGCACCAGGCCCTAGTTGTTTGAAATTGGTTTGAAGAACATTGTGGACAATTTGAACAAATGATTTGGCCATCCAGATGACCTGACCTGAATTCTGTTGAACTTTTATGAGACATAATCAGGAGGTCAGTTTGTGCACAATATCCTGCACTGGCAACACTTTCACAATTGTGGATGGCTATAGAGGCAACATGGCTCAATATTTCTGCAGGGGACTTCCAATGACCTGTTGAGTCCAAGCCACATTAAGTTACTGCACTATGTTGGACAGGAGGAGATCCGACATGATATTAGGAGGAATCCCATAACTTTTGTTACCTCAGTGTAATTCAGAATAAAATTCCCTGACACTGACATGATCATCAACAGTTCACCCAACATCAACATATCTACTACATGCCATATGAAAATAACATCAACTTTTCATAAAGACCCTCAAAATACATATACAACTTCAACATTACAACCTAATTGTCAACCTATCACCTCCGCATATCCAATTTATATGTTCTGTATATGCTGTTTGGGAAACAATCTCCTCTCTCTAAACAATGTCTATCTCACATTCTTGTCCAGATATAATTTTGCATGGCCAAAACTTAGAAGTTCAAAAATAGTACTTGTAGGTTTTTATGAAAAAATTGAAAATCCAGTTGACCTATTCTGTAGGCTATTCACCACATCTTCAAAATCTTTTACATGTTTATTCCATGTGGGATGTTCATAGCTTCAGCAGTTCTGACATAAATGACCAATTTTCAGTATTTATTTATCTAGCATCCATCTCATCGTACAAATGATATTGGACTTGTCATAAAGAGAAATTAACAATATAGAATATACAAAATGAAATTGTCTACAATTGGATTGTCATACACAGAAATTAAAATATAGAATGTACAAAATTAAATTGTCTATAATAAATGACAGCAAACTTACAGTTTCTTTCCACATAAATGGTTTATAGTAATTTGTTTCTCAGTACCAATATACAACTCGTACTATAGATGGTGCAGTATAATAAAAGCTGAAACAAACCAAGATAGAAAATTTTGGAGGTTAGTTTGTAAAGTCATTTTCTTGGTCTTCAAGATATTCATTTATTGAGTAGGAACATTTATCAACTAAAAATTTCCTAAGTTCCAATTTAAAATTTGTATTGTCCTTTAAATCTTTAATGTACTGAGGCATTGCATTATAGAGCTTAATGCCCATGTGGCTTACATACTTCTGAGTTCGTGTTCTTCTTACTTGTTCTATGTGGAAATCATTCTTGTTCCTTGTGTTATAGTTGTGACATTCTGTATTTGTGTGGAGATTGCTTAGATTAGCTTTGATGAAGAGCACACATTTAAGAATGCAGACTGATGGCAGAGTAAGTATTTCCAACTTTTTAAAAAGAGGTCTGCAGTGAGTTCGTATCGGACTGTGGGTAATTATTGAACAGCCTGTTTTTCTAAAATAAAAATGTCTTTCAAATCAGATTTAAAGCTGGCCCAGAACGCTATTCCAAATGAGGCAACAGAATGAAAGCACCCGAAGTATACCATTCTGAGGCCTTCTAGAGTGCAAACGTTTTCAATAACTCTCAGTGCAAAGCAGGCTGAGTTAATTCTGTATGCAAGAAATTTTACATGGTGTTTCCAATTCATAGCTTCATCTATATGCATTCCTAACACTTTTGCAAAATGCGCTCTCACTATTAGTCTGTCATCCAGTTCTAGATTAATGTCTTCATCCTGAATCATTTTACCAAACTGTGTGTAATTTGTTTTCTTTGCATTGAGTGTAAGTCTGTTTGCACTGAACCAAGTCACAATACTTTTTAGGATTTTGTCAGTAGTTGACTGTAACGAGTTTTTAAAGTCGCTCACTATCAGACTTGTGTCATCTGCATATAGTACAATTTTGGCTGTATCATATTGCAACTGTAAATCATTGACATATATGAGAAAGAGTAGTGGCCCAAAGATGCTGCCTTGAGGTACTCCCAAAGGAACTTATTTTGCTTCTGAAGCTAACCTTATTTTTTTATTTGAATTTACAGTGGTGAGCTCTACAATCTGAGACCTGTTTTTGAGATAGGACTCAAACCACATTTAACACTTCCTCCAATACGTACTGCTTCCAGCTTATCAAGGAGGATTTCATGGTAGACCATATCAAAAGCTTAGTTGTCACTTCTTCTGCCATGTGTTTTTGTTGTTAGGAAGCTTTAATTGTCGAGTGCTAGTAATAGTGTTCCATAGATTTTGTGTTTGTTTTGAATACAGTCAGAGAGAGTCCCTTTAGTCAGCCACAGTGCCAGTAGTGCTAGTGTTTGTTTTGAATACAGTCCAGAGACAGGTAGTGCTATTTTCATTGTTTTCTACAAGAAGTGTCTAGTAACCACAGTTTAGTAAACTATCAGCCGCCTTTAGTGAATTAGCAGTCTAGTTAAAAGTTTATTAACTCTCTACAATAAATTTATTTCTTAGGATGGATAGGATGTGTGACTGCTGTGTACAGATGCAGGAGGAGTGGGCCACTGTTCGTGAACAGCTGAATGTGTTGATGGCCACGGTCAGCCGTCTTCAGGCTGCTGCCTCAGAGTGTAGCGGCAGTGGGGAGTCTGGTGGGTTGCATGGTACACCCCAGGTGTTACATGCTTCACCCACTGTCCCTGCTGTCGAGACATCTTCGCGGGTACCGGGCGCGGTTGGGCCACCCTCTCCCCAAGGGGAGTGGCAGGTTCAGCGGCGTTCACATGGCACAAGGTGGAGGGTCAATGTGGAGGTTGGCTGTGTGGCTTCGCGCACTCTGCCTGTGAGTAGACATGTGGCCGCTCCTTCAGCAAGATCCGAGCAGGCACATGAGGGGAGGGGTTTATTAGTGACTGGGAGCTCCAACGTTAGGCAGGTGATGGAGCCCCTTAGGTAAATAGTGTAAAGGTTGGGGAAGAAGGCCAAAGTTCACTCTGTCTGCTTTTCGGGGGTCTCATCCGAGATGTGGAGCAGGCCCTGCCAGCGGTGATAGAGAGCACTGGGTGCACCCGACTGCAAATTGTTGCTCATGTAGGCGCCAATGACTCCTGCCATCTGGGTTCAGAGGTCATCCTCAGTTCATACAGGCAGTTGGCGGAGTTGGTGAAGGCAGAAAGCCTCGCTCGTGGGGTGGAATCAGAGCTAACTGTGTGTAATATCATTCCCAGAACCGATCATGGTCCTCTGGTTTGAAACCAAGTGGAAGGCTTAAACCAGAAGCTCAGACGATTCTGCAGAGATCTGGGGTGCAAATTTCTCTACCTCCGCTATCGGGTGTAGAAATGTAGGGTCCCCCTGGATAGGTCAGGCGTGCACTACACGCAGGAAGTGGCTAAAAGGGTAGCGGAGTACGTGTGGAGTGCACATGTGGGTTTTTTAGGTTAGAGAATACCCTCCCGAGGCCCAACAAGACACCTCCTGAGACGCGGCAAGGTAGGAGTAGCCAAAATGCAACAGGGAATAACAATATTAATCTGCTAATAGTAAACTGCTGGAGCGTCTATAGAAAGATTCCAGAACTACTCTCATTAATAAACGGTTACAATGCCCACATAGTACTAAAGACAGAAAGTTGGCTGAAACCAGATGTAAACAGTAATGAAATTCTAAGCTCAGAATGGAATGTATACAGCAGAGACGGGCTGGACAGTGAAGGGGAAGGCGTGTTTATAGAGATAAGAAGTGCAATAGTATCAAAGAAAATTGACGGAGATCCAAAATGTGAAATAATTTGGGTGAAGGTCACAGTTAAAGCAGGCTCAGACATGGTAATTGGATGTATCTATAGGCCCCCTGGCTCAGCAGCTGTTGTGGCTGATCACCTGAAGGATAATTTGGAAAATATATCGAGTAGATTTACCCACCATGTTATAGTTCTGGGTGGGGATTTTAATTTGCCAGATATAGACTGGGAAACTCAAATGTTCATAACGGGTGGCAGGGACAAAGAATCCAGTGAAATTTTTTTAAGTGCTTTATCTGAAAACTGGCTTAAGCAGTTAAACAGAGAACCAACTTGTGGCGATAACATATTAGACCTTCTGGTGACAAACAGACCCAAACTATTTGAAACAGTTAACGCAGAAGTGTTGATTTCAGACGTAAATAGAAATATTAAAAAAGGTAGGAAGATTTTTCTGTTTAGCAAAAGTGACAAAAAGCAGATTTCAGAGTACCTGATGGCTCAACACAAAAGTTTTGTCTCAAGTACAGATAGTGTTGAGGATCAGTGGACAAAGTTCAAGACCATCGTACAATATGTGTTAGATGAGTATGTGCCAAGCAAGATCATAAGAGATGGAAAAGAGCCACCGTGGTACAACAATCGAGTTAGAAAACTGCTGCCGAAGCAAAGGGAACTTCACAGCAAACATAAACATAGCAAAAGCCTTGAAGACAAACGAAAATTTGCAAGTCCAGGAACATTTGGTACTCCTGTACCTCCACGTACAATTGCTACGGTAAACCATCCATTACCATGACCGAAAGAATCATTAATGTCTAAACTAAAATTAAGGCTGCAACTGACGATAACAGATAGGCCGTCCAGCAGGGCTTGGGAAGTGACAGACTTGACTGGAATACAATTCTTCTTGTCTCCAGCTGTTGTAGCAAATTCGATGTTCTCGATAGTTTTGTACACTGTCTGTTTAGAACGGCGACAGTATCTTCTGTACGGCATCTTGGCAGCGTTCAATGCAGTTGCCTGTGCAGCAGCAGCAGCGCGAATGAGCCGCTGCGCGGCTCTCGCTCGCTTTTATACAAGTCCGCTAACGCGTGACCTTGAGTGGGACTTAGAATATTTCAGCCTGCCAGCGGTGCGTTATCCCAGACGCGAGCACTAGCTGTACTAGGTGCTCGCGTCGGCTGTGCGCTAAGTCCGCCGCTGGCGCGCTGCCAAGATTGCGTAAGCGGTTGGGCAGGTTGCGTCAGCCACCTTGTACGGCTAGTGCTCGCGTCCGGGATAACGCGCCGCTGGCAGGCTGAAATATTCTAAGTCCCACTCAAGGTCACGCGTTAGCGGACTTGTATAAAAGCGAGCGAGTGCCGCGCAGTGGCTCATTCGTCCTGCTGCTGCTGCACAGACAACTGCATTGAACACTGCCAAGATGCTGTACAGAAGATACCGTCGCAAAGCAAAATGTAGTGTGAGGAGGGCTATGTGAGAGGCATTCAATGAATTCGAAAGTAAAGTTCTATGTACTGACTTGGCAGAAAATCCTAAGAAATTTTGGTCTTATGTCAAAGCGGTAGGTGGATCATAACAAAATGTCCAGACACTCTGTGACCAAAATGGTACTGAAACAGAGGATGACAGACTAAAGGCAGAAATACTAAATGTCTTTTTCCAAAGCTGTTTCACAGAGGAAGACTGCACTGTAGTTCCTTCACCAGATTGTTGCACAAATGATAAAATGATTGGATGCAGCTCTCCATGCTACTCTATCTAATGCAAGCTTCTTCATCTCCCAGTACCTACTGCAACCTACATCCTTCTGAATCTGCTTAGTGTAGTCATCTCTTGGTCTCCCTCTACAATTTTTACGCTGCCCTCTAATACTAAATTGGTGATCCCTTGATGCCTCAGAACATGCCCTACCAACCTATCCCTTCTTCTGGTCAAGTTGTGCCACAAACTTCTCTTCTCTCCAATCCTATTCAATACTTCCTCATTAGTTATGTGATCTACCCATCTAATGTACAGCATTCTTCTGTAGCACCACATTTCAAAAGCTTCTATTCTCTTCTTCTCCAAACTAGTTATCGTCCATGTTTCAGTTCCATACATGGCTACACTCCATACAAATACTTTCATAAATGTCTTCCTGACACTTAAATCTATACTCGATGTTAACAAATTTCTCTTCTTCAGAAACGCTTTCCTTGCCATTGCCAGTCTACATTTTATATTGTCTCTACTTCGACCATCATCAGTTATTTTGCTCCCCAGATAGCAAAACTCCTTTACTATTTTAAGTGTCTCATTTCCTAATCTGATTCCCTCAGCATCACCCGACTTAATTCGACTACATTCCATTATCCTCGTTTTGCTTTTGTTGATGTTCATCTTATATCCTCCTTTCAAGACACTATCCATTCCGTTCAACTGCTCTTCCAAGTCCTTTGCTGTCTCTGACAGAATTACGATGTCATTGGCGAACCTCAACATTTTTATTTCTTCTCCATGGATTTTAATACCTACTCCAAATTTTTCTTTTGTTTCCTTCACTGCTTGCTCAATATACAGATTGAATAATATCGGGGGGAGACTACAACCCTGTCTCACTCCCTTCCCAACCACTGCTTCCCTTTCATGTCCCTCGACTCTTATAACTGCCATCTGGTTTCTGTACAAATTGTAAATAGCCTTTCGCTCTTTGTATTTTACCCTACTATCTTCAGAATTTGAAAGAGAGTATTCCAACCAACGTTGTCAAAAGCTTTCTCTAAGTGTACAAATGCTAGAAACGTAGGTTTGCCCTTCCTTAATCTAACTTCTAAGGTAAGTCGTAGGAACAGTATTGCCTCACGTGTTCCAACATTTCTATGGAATCCAAACTGATCTTCCCCGAGGTCGGCTTCTACTAGTTTTTCCATTCGTCTGTAGAGAATTCGCGTTAGTATTTTGCAGCAGTTAATTCCATAAATTATCTGGGAGTATGCATTAGGAGTGATTTAAAGTGGAATGATCACATAAAGTTGATTGTCGGTAAAGCAGATGCCACACTGAGATCCACGGGAAGAATCCTAAGGAAATGCAATCCAAAAACAAAGGAAGTAGGTTACAGTACGCTTGTTCGCCCACTGCTTGTACTGCTCAGCAGTGTGGGATCCTTACCAAACAGGGTTGATAGAAGAGATAGTGAAGATCCAATGGAGAGCAGCGCGCTTCATTACAGGATCATTTAGTAATCGCGAAAGCATTACGGAGATGATAGATAAACCCCAGTGGAATACTCTGCAGGAGAGACACTCAATAGCTCGGTACGGGCTTTTGTTGAAGTTTCGAGAACATACCTTCACCAAGGAGTCAAGCAGTATATTGCTCCCTCCTAGGTATATCTCGCAAAGAGACCATGAGGATAAAATCAGAGAGATTAGAGCCTATACAGAGGCATAGCGACACTCCTTCTTTCCACGAACAATACGAGACTGGAAAAGAAGGGAGAAACAATAGAGGTACTCAAGGTACCCTCCACCACACACCATCAGGTGGCTTGTGGAGTATGGATGTAGATGTAGAAGCTTCAGATAGATCTAAATTGCTTCCTACTACACTTTTGTTTTTCTCCAAATTTTTAATCATTTCTTGTGTGTAGTCTGTGACTGCAGTTTCTGAGCTTTGTTTTGCATGAAAAGCGTATTGATTACTATTCCAAAGTTTATTATTGTCTAGGTAACTGGTGACTCTCAAATTCATCAGTTTCTCTAATATATTGGAGGAAGCAGGAAGAAGTGATATGGAATGGTAGTTTTCTATTTTATGTCTGTCTCCATTTTTAAATAGTTGCCTCACTTTTGAGATCTTCAGTCACTGAGGAAACACACCTTCACTAAAGGATAAATTTGCAATATGTGCTAAAGGTTTTGAAATCTGCACTGCAGTCTTTAGTATGATTGAAACTGGTACTTCATCAACACCTGCTGCCATTTTTGGTTTTAAGCTTCTAATCACTCTAATTACTTCCTGTTCATTTGTTGAAAGAATATTCATGCTGCAGGCAACCCTTGGAGCATGTATTATTTTTTGTTTTGTGAAGTTTAAGTTTAGTGAATGTGGTACATTTAAAAATAGTTATTAATATAGTTTTCCATTTCTTTCTTTTCTATATTGCAATTTTCGCTGCTTTTGGGCGTTATTTCTTCCTCTTCTCCCAAGGTAGTAGTTTCATTCCGCACAATGTCCCATATAGTTAGTGGTTTGTTGTCTTAGTTACTGACTAAATTGTGATTATATAGTAGCTTTGTCTTTGCTATTGCCTTTCAGTATATTTTTTTGTATTTTTTTACACATTCTATGAACTGCTGATCTGAGCAAGTTTTAATTTCTTTGTTCTGTCTTTTCATGGTTACACTGAAAATCCTAATGCCTGTAGTTATCGAAGGTTTGTGTGCTTTTCGTTCTGAAGACTTGGACCTCACTAACTTCTAAGGGAAACACATTTTATATTGTGACATGAATATAGAAGAGTATTATATGCATTATTTGCACTTGGTTCTGATCTCACATCTGCCCAGCTTTCATTGGTTAGACAGTTTACAAAATGTGTGTAGTTTTCTTTAGAAAAAATCTTTTATAAGTGTGGCAAGATGTTTTTTCACATGCATTGGGGGAATGGTAAGCACAAGAGCATTGTGATCAGATAAACCAAGGTCAGTGTTATTTACCTCCACTTAATTGGAATCTATGTTTGAGAATATATTGTCTATGAAGGTCTGTGATGTGTGTGTTATTCGGGTAGGACCTATTACATGGGGTAACATGTTAAAACTCTGTAAAATATTCAGAAATTTATCTTTAACCGTATTATTGCACATAATATTTATGTTAAAATCCCCACAAAGAAGCACAGTAGCTTTTTCATTGTATTGAATGTTTAACATAATTTCTAGTTTTGAAAACAATTTATCTACATTTCCACATGGTGACCTGTACACAATCATTACTATCATTTTCCTTTGCTTACCACACAACTCAATAGCAGCTGCTTCAAAATGCTTTTCTACATGTAAATTTTCAATATCACATCTCCTTTTGAATTTTATCCCTGTTTTTGTATAAATACAGACACCACCACTTCTGGCATTTTCCCTACAATAAGAGCTAGCTAGTCTAAAAAGGTGTATAATGATGTTCAATTCTCATTCCCTACAGAAATGCTCCGAAAGACACAAGCACTCAGTGTTAAGCTCATCTAAAGCGACTTCTACTTCAAGGTATTTATTTCTTAGAGACTGAATATTTATTAAAAACAAAGATTCCAAGACTTACCAAGCGGGAAAGCGCCGGTAGATAGGCACAATAAATAAAACACACAAACACACACACACACACACACACACACACACACACACACACACACACACACACACAGAATTTATAGCTTTCGCAACCGGCGGTTGCTTCTTCAGGAAAGACGGAAGGAGAGGGAAAGACGAAAGTCATTCCAATCCCGGGAGCAGAAAGACTTCCCTTAGGGGGAAAAAAGAACAGGTGTACACTCGCGCACACACACATATCCATTCGCACATACACAAACACAAGCAGACATTTGTATAGGCAAAGAGTTCGGGCAGAGATGTCAGTCGAGGCGGAAGTACAGAGGCAAAGAAGTTGTTGAAAGACAGGTGAGGTATGAGCGGCGGCAACTTGAAATTAGCGGAGGTTGAGGCCTGGCGGATATCGAGAAGAGAGGATATACTGAAGGGCGAGTTCCCATCTCCAGAGTTCGGATAGGTTGGTGTTGGTGGGAAGTATCCAGATAACCCGGACGGTGTAACACTGTGCCAAGATGTGCTGGCCATGCACCAAGGCATGTTTAGCCACAGGGTGATCCTTATTACCAACAAACACTGTCTGCCTGTGTCCATTCATGCGAATGGACAGTTTGTTGCTGGTCATTCCCACATAGAAAGCGTCACAGTGTAGGCAGGTCAGTTGGTAAATTACGTGGGTGCTTTCACACGTGGCTCTGCCTTTGATCGTGTACACCTTCCGGGTTACAGGACTGGAGTAGGTGGTGGTGGGAGGATGCATTGGACAGGTTTTACATCGGGGGCGGTTACAAGGGTAGGAGCTAGAGGGTAGGGAAGATGGTTTGGGGATTTCATAGGGATGAACCAAGAGGTTACGAAGGTTAGGTGGACGGCGGAAAGACACTCTTGGTGGAGTGGGGAGGATTTCATGAAGGATGGATCTCATTTCTGGGCAGGATTTTAGGAAGTCGTATTCCTGCTGGAGAGCCACATTCAGAGTCTGATCCAGTCCCGGGAAGTATCCTGTCACAAGTGGGGCACTTTTAGGGCTCTTCTGTGAGAGGTTCTGGGTTTGAGGGGATGAGTTAGTGGCTCTGGTTATTTGCTTCTGTACCAGGTCGGGAGGGTAGTTGCGGGATGCGAAAGCTGTTTTCAGGTTGTTGGTGTAATGGTTCAGGGATTCAGGACTGGAGCAGATTCGTTTGCCATGAAGGCCTAGGCTGTAGGGAAGGGACCGTTTGATATGAAATTTGTGGCAGCTGTCATAATGGAGGTACTGTTGCTTGTTGGTGGCTTTGATGTGGACACATGTGTGAAGCTGGCCATTGGACAGATGGAGGTCAACGTCAAGGAAAGTGGCATGGGATTTGGAGTATGACCAGGTGAATCTGATGGAACCAAAGGAGTTGAGGTTGGAGAGGAAATTCAGGAGTTGTTCTTCACTGTGAGTCCAGATCATGAAGATGTCGTCAATAAATCTGTACCAAACTTTGGGTTGGCAGGCTTGGGTAACCAAGAAGGCTTCCTCTAAGCGACCCATAAATAGGTTGGCATACGAGGGGGCCATTCTGGTACCTATGGCTGTTTCCTTTAATTGTTGGTATGTCTGGCCTAAAAAAGTGAAGAAGTTGTGGGTCAGGTTGAAGCTGGCTAAGGTGACGAGGAAAGAGGTTTTAGGTAGGGTGGCAGGTGATCGGCGTGAAAGTAAGTGCTCCATTGCAGCAAGGCCCTGGACGTGTGGGATATTTGTGTATAGGGAAGTGGCATCAATGGTTACAAGGGTGGTTTCCGGGGGTAACAGACTGGGTAAGGATTCCAGGCGTTCAAGAAAGTGGTTGGTGTCTTTGATGAAGGATGAGAGACTGCATGTAATGGGTTGAAGGTGTTGATCTACGTAGGCAGAGATACGTTCTGAGGGGGCTTGGTAACCAGCTACAATGGGGCGGCCGGGATGTTTGGGTTTGTGAATTTTAGGAAGTAGGTAGAAGGTAGGAGTGTGAGGTGTTGGTGGGGTCAGGAGTTTGATGGAGTCAGGTGAAAGGTTTTGTAGACTGAATATTTACATTCATAACTTGAAAATAATTTGATGGGAACCTAGATTTAGTTACACTTACAGTTTTTTTTATCGAACTGGTCATAGAGAATTTGGTTGTCTGCACATTTGTTGAAAGTTCTATACTGTAACTTTTCCTGTTCTGGGGTAGAAAAAATCCTGGTTCATTCTTGAAGGTCGTTTTGGTCTTCAGCTCATTTTTCCATTCTTTGGTGTGTCGCTTGTCACTGTAGGCTGCACTGATCTTGTTTTTCCATTATTCTTTCAATTACTTGGAATAGAGGAGTGTTTCCCTGAATTATTGATCTTGTTTTCAGTCTTCTTTGTGCTTGTTCCAGCAGGAGTGAGCTGTACTGCATTTGTTATTACATTGGTTCTTGAAGCTGTTGGAGTTCATAATTTGTTTTGGACTAGTCCTTTAGGCACAGCTTTCATAGTTAGAGAAGGTGTTATGGTTGTTACTTTCGTATCTATACACATATTAGAGTACTGTATTTGTTCTTCTGCTTCCATTTGTAATTTTTATAGGATCATCGTCTTTCTTGTCTATAAATTTCCAGATGAGCTTTTTTTATTTGTGTGCAGACTTATTGCTTTCCCATATTATTCAAATGCATGCCATGTCTGGTATAATTCACTCTTTCTATGCCATGAAGTTTTAAAAACAATGTATTTGGGAAAGCTTTGGTAATCTTTTCCAGTTTTCTGTTCGTGACTTGAATTTCCTTGTTTTCACACGAACTTGGAACTAGATCTTTTCTGAGTGGTATGCTTGATAACACTACATTTAGATTTTTTAAATTATTCAGGGCCCTTCTAGCAGATCTGATGGCTTCTCTGGCATTGTTTTGGTAGACATCGTTTGCATCACCAAATATTAAAACAACGTCCTTTTCAGTTAGTGGGCCTGCTAGTGTTTTGCAGTCCTGCGTGACTTCATTCATTGGAGTACCTAGCTTAACTATACCTGTTGCTTTAGCTTGTAGTTCTTTCAACATTTCTGCTATTTTTCATCCATGACTGTCAGCAAGAATAAGTAGTTCTCCTTGAAATCCAATGTGTCCATTTGTATTGTATTTGTGTTCTGGTTTGTTGCTTTTTTTTATAATGTTCACCTTTATTTGTACTGTTGCTTATATCAACACACTCCATAAAACACACACTTGAGTCTATTGCTGTCATATTTAGGCTTCTGAACCCTTCATTCTGTGTTTCTTTTTCACTATTTACAGTTTTCGTAGGTTTTGTTTTGGATGACCCAAGGAATGTCAGGTAACTTAGCAGTTCAGTATTTTCCTTTCGAAGTTTTATTATATCACTCTTTAAAGAATGAATTGCTGATTGCATATTTACGATACATTCTTTTAGATGTTCAATATCAGCTACACATTTAGTACATGGCGTATTTTTACCTCCAATGGCTGCATTTTCGTTCTGAGAAACATCGCACACTTCCTGCACAGGAACCATTTTCTTTCGCTTCTTAAGTGACACTATTACACACAATAAATTTTGGATCACAAGAGACATGGAATCTTTCACATATTACACTTTTTTCACACCTTTTGTTTATATTTTCATGCTAACACACTCGTGATTTCTTACTGGCCATCTTCAAAGTCAAAGTTTGCCTTTCTGGAGCATTGGATGATGTCGTATAGATAGAAATTAAATGTGTTTCATTCCAGAGCTTTCACAAGTGATTTTCAGTTCTTAGACAAAAATTATTATCATTGTCTGATAGGGTAACTTCTGGTTTGCCAACATTTTAAATATAATTCTTTTTTAGTTTTTGAGGTGTTTTTGCTTGTTGCTTTTCTGACTGAGAACAACTGAATAAACTTAGAACACAACTTGGCCATAACGAAAATATAACATTGTCTTACTTTTCTGTAGTGGTCCCTAAAAAACAAAGAGAACTAAAGCTATTAGCTTTTCAAGATGGCATGTCCTATTGCTTACCTTAACTCTCTTTCATTTATGACATGTTGGCAACTCTTTTCTTACCTTATTAACTATATTATAAAAATAGATATTTTCCTGCAACTGTTGCAGATACTTCTAAATACCACAATGACCATAATTTAATGAAACTTTCTATGTCTTCCTCTGTCCAAGAAAATTTCCAGTACCTTTTAGAATTTGAGCAATTTTTCATACGTCTATCTACATAAACTGCTTTTAAACTCCATTGGGTTGTGAATCTCAATTCTCATCATTTTTGTAATTGTAATTTAAACATGTAAAAATGAGATAAAGTCAGATTTCATTGAAATGGATGTGAAGAAATAAATGCAGTTAACAGTAGACTTCAACAATTTGATTCATTGTGGAGATTGGGCTTAGCCTGTCTTGAAACACTACATTTGTATCCAGAGGAGAGGGAGGCAGAACAGCATTGTTTAAATGATACAATAAAAACATGCCTGTATTTTTATAGCTGATCTAAGAACCCAACTATTTGTCTATAGTAGTCCTAAATATACTCGTAGTGAAGGATCAGGAAGATAGCAGAGAAAGTGTCACTGTTGAGAATAGAATAAGGCACAGTTATTGTGGCACCACAGGAAGGTGAGATTCATTAACTTTGAAAGATAATGAATCGCCTGAAGTTGCCTCACAGAATGACTGTATTTTAGGCTGACTGTTAATCTGAGATTAAAGAATTCTATGGGTTTTGATTTGAATAGATATCACAAAAGAGATGATTATTGAGAAGGTGCATCTATTAGCGATCTTGTTTCAAAAAGTAGGTTACTGACAGGATGGTCCTGTTTCTTCTATTAAATTTCCATATCTTGTATTGGTATTTGTTGTATGTGTCTGCATGTATAAAGAGTAAATATCTCAAATGATTTTCTGTACATTTTTAGGAGGGCAGGTACACATATACAAAATAGATGACTGCTTAGGGTTTGAACTCACATTTGTACTCAGTTCCAGAAGTTACACAACAGTTCTTACTGGTTCCTTTGTATTTCATACAGTGACAGAAATCCGTAACTAGATTTGTGCAGAAAGCCACAAATGGTGCATGCCACAAATGGTGCATGACATGTCATGTTTTCAGGGTACGGCACATTAAATTAAACATGAGAGCTGCATTTTGAAAGCATGCCTTTAATCTTACATACAACTGTCTGTTTGGTCCCTCTCATTCCTTACAAACCATCAAAGACTTTCTGTTTGCATGGTTTTATTTTATTAATTTTTGTCATATCTTAGTAGATCTGTAGTTTGAAGGTATCTGAAGCTAGCAGACTTTAAATGATGAAATCACACAAAAATTTCATTGTTTTAGAATTTAAAAATGTTAATAAGAGCAGAATCATTTTCTGCATTTTTATTCTCTCAGTAATGGTTATGGTGCATCCCTTATTTCCACAGGCATACGATGGAGGTTCAAACTCTGGTCCATTACTGTCAACCATGTGTGGCTTCACATTACCTGATCCTGTGTTTTCTTCTGGGCCAGTGTTGCTACTGCAACTGACCCGCCAAACTACACACCCAGTAAATATTGATCTCACATATACAACAACTGATAAAGGTAAATAAGAGTAATGAAACACACTTATGATGATTTTTGTAAATTAAGTATTAAGTTTGTTTTTGTTCTTTATTTGACACATCGTATGTATCTCTGGTACATTATGTATATTGATGAGTCTCCTGTGCTTTTAATCACTGTTTTATTTATGTATGGAATAAGACAATAAATTTTGATTTTGATTCTTAACTTAACGTAACACTATATAGTACAGCAAATAAGTACAGAAAGCAAATGACAACTGCAGATAAAAAAAAAGAAAACAAAGCAACCCAAAGACATATAAACCTGACTCTATACCAAGATAAACAGGCAGACAGTTGGAATAGCAAATTTATAAAAAGAAAGAAAGTTGGTATGTTAGAGAATGAAAAAGCTCTTTTCATAATTTTTGTGTAAGTTGATCAAGTGAAAGCTGTAAAATGTAACAAATAAATTATTTTTATGCTTAGCTCACAAGATTGCAATTTTCCACTTTGATATTTGTACACTGGACTTAGGCAAGACAGCACAAACTCAGTTATATTAGTTAATCTGTTTGCAGAGAAAATTAGTAGAGAATTTGCCTAAACTGATCCCTCAAGAAATCTAGCTTGGAAGGTGTTAATGTTACTAGATTCATTTAGATGAATGATGTGGCAGTGTTGACATGAATGATGTGGCAGTGATAAGCAATTCCAGGGGCTATCTACTTGTAATCTGCAGCCATACTTGGCAAACCATTTTGAAGTGGACAGTAGGGAGTAGTTTTGATTTTACCAGTTATTAAGACTTTTCACATTACATTCAGGTATGGATAGTAGAACGAATGATTGCTTAAACACCTGTGTGAAAGTTATAAGTAGTCTAATCTTGGCTACACATCCCTGCAGGAACAATACATGGGATGTATGGGATGTTGTAATACATTCTTAGCTCCATCAGTTAAAGTTGGTCCTTTCAAAGCATATTTTGTGTCCCCTTCAACATTCACAAGTTCAGTTCCTTCACTGTCATTCTGACACTTTCCCATTGATCAATCAAACCTGTGACCATATGTGCTGCCTTTCTTTGTTTACATTCAATATTCCTTGTAAGTCGTGTTCAGAATGTGTCCTATACACATGAGCAATATTCTAGTATGGGCTGAATGAATATATTGCAAACAATCTGTTTGTAGGCCACACTTCCACAGTATCCTATGAATGATGTGAAGTCTACCAACAGATTTACCTATGACTGACAAATTATCATTCTTTTTAAAACCTCTACAAATTGTTATACTGACATATTTGTATAAGTTGACAGATTCCAACTATGATCATTAATATTTTAATAATAGGATATTAATCTTTTTTCATTTTGTGAAATGCATCATTTTACATTTTAGAACATTAAAAATGAGTTGCCAGTTCTTGCACTGCTTTGAAAACTTATCAAGAACAGGCTCAGGATTTGTGCAGCTTGTTTTCAGACAGTACATCATTTTAGAAAAGTACATCATCTGCAGATTATTAAAAGACTAATATTACTGTTAATATTGTTTGCAGTCATTAATATACAGCGTGGTCAGCAAGGGCCTCAGCACACTTCCATTGGGCACACTTGAAGTTACTTCTGTTGATGATGACTCTCCATCCAAGAAAACATGCTGTGTCTTCCCCTACCTTAAAACTCTCAGTTGAAACACAGAACTCCCTTGATGTCACATATGGCTGAACTCCCCGAGTAGCCATATGTGTAGCATGGAGTCTTCTACATGCTTCTGTCCAGAGGAAAATGTTTCAAGTTCCTGCTTGAGATATGATGCTATTGCCTCTCTATCTAGTTTTGTGAACAAACAAAATGCACCACAAAGTTCAAACCATTTGCTGAAAATAGAGTATAATGGTGAATGCAATGACATAAATGTACAAATCCCAAAAACCTTACAGAGCTTTTTAAAGAGTTGAACTAACAGTGGTATACAATATTCGTATTAACCAGTAAATAAGTAGGAGTCAAGACTGAGCCAGATATAACAGAATCTCTTGCAGAAAACTCTTCAAGTAGACTATAAAGCCTCCTCAATTCTTTCCACATTCAGTAACTGCTATATATTTATAAACATGCTTCAATTAGAATACACCATGATTTAAGTTTTCACAGGCAACAAGTTATTGAAATTTAATTTTTAGTATAAAAATATCTTATGCAGAAAGATATAACTGTGAAGAAGCTCATCGTGTAAATATCCATCATTTTGGAAACTGAGATATAATTTTTAAAGTAATGTTTAATTTTACTCTTGTTTGGATAGTTTACAGAATTTCCCATCTTAGAACAAGCTTTAAAGACAAAAATTTAATATGATAAAGTAAGTTCCAGAAACCAGTAATCATTAGAAATGTTAATATCTTTAGTTCTTTTGTTATTACTAAATTTATGAACAGTACTGATTTTCTTTTCTAGGTACTGGTTGTGGAGGCAAATTGTTCAACACTGCAGGCACATTCACCAGCCCTATGTATCCAACTAACTTTCGTAATATATCTGACTGTCAGTGGGAGATTTCTGTTCCTCAAAACTTGCATCCATATCTCACATTTAGACGTGAGTAATAAACTAGTAATTTGTGTTGTTTTACATATTTATTTTTGCTAACCTTGTACACCTGCTGTTTTACATTCAAAACAGAGATAATATTAACAATATGCTGGTGATTGTGATGATAATTACAATAAAGAATGTGACAAGTTGTTCATTCACTGAGTGGTGTTATATTGTATCTTAATGTTACTATTTGTGGCTTTTACTTTTTATATGAATGAAAGGAGATGATTATCTGTTAGGTCACACATAAAAATGACATATATGTATCAGAATTAGAAAATAATTTTTCTTGAAAAGCTATTCTGCATACTAAATTAATTTTGTTTTTATTACAGACCTTTAATTCCCAATGAGTAACTCATTTGCAAAACCTTGACATTTCAGTTGTGATAGGCAACATGTTTTCAGTGGCATGTGCAATTAGTCCGATACACTGATCAGCTTGAGTGAGGTTTCAAGGGAGATTTCTGTGTTCACCTAGGCAACCTTCAGTCTAATTCCCCATCCCTTTAGGAAGAAAACAATGAAGAACCAATTATTGTGTGGAAACATACAGAACAAAGTTAACAAAAATCCCAAGCATATAGCATATATTAGTTTCCTTCCCAACTTGGGGAAATGAAAGTTGATGGCAAAAATGATGATGAATAAAAAACTGAATAATTTACAAATGCAGGCTGGACTGCTGCAGACCTGGAAAACTGAATTAACATATGTAGCAGAGAGAGTTTTTTTCATTAGGAAAGGTTTCTTCCATTTTATTTGAGACAAGAACTTAACTGTATAAATCCCATACATATTACAAAAAATGTATGTATGTATCTTCTACATCTCATACTAAATCACTTGATTGATTTCGGACAAACTTGGTTCTGTCTGGAAACATCCACTTTGGAGGTAAGTTCCCTCTCAATGGGTTGAGAGTGGGGGTGAAAAAGTATCATAGCTCATGATACACTAATAACCAGATTATATTCATTCAATATTTGAGAATGGAGCACTCATTGACTTTCAGCACACTTTACACATAATTTAAAACTTTTATGAGACTTTTTCTCATTCACACTCTCCATAAAATGACAACGAAAAAATTTATCACTTGAAACATTTGCACTGTTCATGTAGTAAAATTGTCACATCATGCATGGTGTTTTAATTATTCACACATACTGCTGAATGTACAACATACAGTTCAGAAGATATGATGTCATAAACAATGAGATGCGTGAAAAACTGTTGCATCATACATAGTGTTTTAATTTATTACTTCTTTACCACTTACTCTGTTCACAACACACTTCGCCAACAGTAGCCACGTGTACTGCTGGATGTACCTGCAAAATTATATTGTTAGCAACATGTAGTTCAAGAGATATGACATCACAAAGTTGAGCTGCATGAAAACAAAACTGCAGGGCTGGATTTGCTAGAGATACAATGAAGTATGTGTACAAATATCAGTGGAATACGTCAAATATATGTGACAAGTGCATACACAGACAAAGCCAAGGGTATAAAGCTCCTGCTAAAAGGGTATAAAGCTCCTGCTAAACCCATGGTACACTGACCAGTTTAAGTGAAGTTGCAAGGGAGTATCTTACGTTCACCTAGGCAAGCTTGGAATTCATTTACTAATAAGTTATAACCTATTGCTACCTTGATATGTGGACTATTTGTCATCACTATCAACCTTCTGTTGATCATATGAGAGTCTGTTTTGTATCTTGCATTACAATTATGAGGGTGCATATACCTAGTTGTAAATGAAATATTGTCTTTTACTAACATTATCGGTTGTAACATATAAGCAGCAGAAATAGTTAGACTATTTAAACTAGTAAACAGATTTTGTACTTCTATATTCAGGCAAACTGCACTCTGTACCCAACATAAACCAGTATACATAGCAGTAAAGTGGTTATTGTCTAGAACAGGCAGTTCCAATTCTGCTGTAAGAGACATGGGTGCTGATGATCACCTGGAACTTGCTCACCAGGCAGGTGCACAGGTGATAGGGTACTGCCAGATGACTCTGTTTCACTCTGTCCACTCCTTGTTGTTGAGCTGTGTGTACACAGTCTTTCTCACAGATATATTAAGTCACTGAAAGTACTTAAATAATGACACTAAATTCTATTTTATTACAGAATTATACTATTAGTGAAAGATATTTTGAATATTTCTGTACTTGTAGACATGAATGAAGCATACTGAGAATAAAATTTTACTATTTTTCTTTGCCTTGATAAACGGATAAGGTAGTATCTACATGATTCATTACACTAATTTCATACAGTGGTGCTTTTGATATTTTGACTGATATTTTTGTTTCTCTTCTGGAGAAACTTGGCATACTCACTAGGCTTACACCTTTCCTCTTCAATATCTTGGTGAAGTGGAATCCAGTGAAAAAATTACCCATTGACACAAGTGCTGCTTTTAAGAAATGATGTCATAAACTTCATATTTGGAAAGGGTTTGATTCTGTTCTAAAGGGTTTGATTCTGTTCTCGATATGCAGCCTTTTCCAGATATGGAAAGCTGTTTGACAAATATTTGGAAATCACATCAGCTGCTAACCAAACTTTGATGTCACAACTAACTAGCTTAGTAGCTGTATGTTATGTAAATCTACATTTGGGATTAGAGAGAAAGAGCTGTCTATCAGTTGTGATTTTTTTTTTTTTTTTTTTTTTTTTTTTAAGGCAACAATTTTCATTTAAATGATTCCAAGCTTCTGACTCCAAAGCAAATTTGCCTGTTTTGAGTCTTTCTGAGCTTTTGTTCCACATTATCAAATCACAAAAATTTCATTATGACTACAAATAACTGTTCATGAACAATTCACCTCCACAGCCAGTACCTAGAAAAGAAAGTCAGTATTGTTCATAAATTTAGTAATAACTAAACAACTAAAGATGGTCTTTTGACCATTTAGTCACCAGTTGATTTTTCCCTTAGCACACATAAAACCATGGGCATACAAAACAGCAATGAAGGCATCTAGCTCAGAAAGAAAAACACTAACTCTTCGCTCCAAGTTGCCTATGGGTTTGCCTCTCTGTGTACAGGTTTATGAGTTTTAGCATTAAGTCATCTGCAAATAGCCACTAAGAACTGACAGTGATGTGAAATTTTATGTTTTTATTTGTAAGGAGCATTGACTCCAATGTCTCGCATAAAACATTTTACCTTTGTAGTCTTTTAGATGTACACAAAATATGATCAAAAGTCACCCATTCTTTCTTGTCATTTCCAAATGACCCACAACAAATGGTGAAGTTAGCTGCCTCCTCCTCTTTGTCTTCCTCTGTTGTATCAAATGTTAGCCCTTCCTGAGTGATATGCAGGATTTAGTAGAATATTTTATATTGCTGCTGTAACTGTCATTGGTGCAACTTCTCAAGGCACATAACAAATACTTTCAGTTGAAACTTCCTGACAGATTTAAACTGTGTGCTGTACCGAGATTCAAACTCAGGACATTTGTCTTTCCCGGGCAAGTGCTCTACCAACTGAGCTACCAAAGCACGACTTGCGACCCATCCCCACAGCTTCAGTTCTGCCAGTCTCAGTCTGGCACACAGTTTTAATCTACCAGGAATTTCATATCAGCACACACTCCACTGCAGAGTGAAAATCTCATTCTGGAAACATCCTCCAGGCTGTGGCTAAGCCATGTCTCCGCAATATTGTTTCTTCCAGCAGTGATAGTTCTGCAAGGTTTGCAGAAAAGCTTCTGTGAAGTTTGGAAGGTAGGCACTAGCAGAACTGACGCTGTGAGGACAGGTTGTGAGTCGTGCTTGTGTAGCTCAGTTGGTAAAGCACTTGCCAGCAAAAGGCAAAAGTCTCGAGTTAGAGTCTCAGTCCAGCATACAGTTTTAATCTGCCAGGAAGTTTCATATCAGCAGCCTGGAATATAATCATCACTATCACTGTATAACTATCTTTCAATTTCATTACCCTCAGAATCTTGCCCTGAAATGAACTGTAGATGTTCTAAGTATTCAATTAAATCCTTGTCTGAGAACTTAATAGCCATTTTCAATATCTTTATTATGTCTAACACACAATTGAGCAACCTAAGTATAGCAAGACAGAATAATCAGCTCAGAAACTTAAGTCTTCCTTGTTGAATCCATCAATGATTTGTGTAATGAATCTGAGCATTTATCTGTGTTGAAAAGAAATAAAAGTCATAAAATTTAATCAACAGATGTACTACTGAATAGAATGATGTCATATATTATTAATTTTAGTTTTCAACATATTCTTTCTTATTTCATCCACTACCACACAGCACAATCAGAATTCATGTTGTTTCTGCTGTGGTCTTCAGTCCAGAGACTGGTTTGATACAGCTCTCCGTGCTACTCTATACTGAGCAAGCTTCTTCATCTCTGAGTAACTATTGCAACCTGCATCCCTTTGAATCTGCTTACTGTATTCATCTCTTGGTCTCCCTATATGATTTTTAGCCTCTGCGCTTCCCTCCAATACTAAATTGATGATACTTTGATGCCTCAGAATGTGTCCTACTAACTGATGCTTCTTCTAGTCAAGTTGTGCTACAAATTCCTCTTATCTCCAATTCTATTCAGTACCTCCTCATTAGTCACATGATCTACCCATCTAACCTTCAGCACTCTTCTGTAGCACCACATTTCGAAAGTCTCTGTTCTCTTCTTGTCTAAACTACTTATCATCCATGCTTCAGTTTCATACAATTACTTTCAGAAAAGACTTCCTGACACTTAGATCTATACTGGATGTTAACAAAATTCTCTTTCTCAGAAATGCTTTCCTTACCATTGCCAGTCTACATTTTATATCCTCTCTACTTTGACCATCATCAGTTATTTTGCTCCCCAAATAGCAAAACTCATCTACAGCTTGAAGTGTCTCAGTTCCTAATCTAACTCCCTCAGCTTCACCTGATTATTGGTAATTTTCACACGTCGACACTTGCTTTCTTTGGGACTGGAATTATTATATGCTTCTTGAAGTCTGAGGGTATTTCGCCTGTCTCATATATCTTGCTCGCCACATGGTTGAGTTTTGTCAGGGCTGGCTCTCCCTAGGCTGTCAGTGGTTCTGATTGAATGTTGTCTACTCCTGCGGCCTTGTTTTGAGTTAGGTTTTTCAGTGTTCTGCAAACTCTTCATGCAGTACAATATCTCCCATTTAATCTTCATCTACATCCTATTCCATTTCCATAAATATTGCCCTCAAATACAGCACCCTTGTGTAGATCATCTATATACTCCGTCCATCTTTCTGCCTTCCTATCTCCACTTAAAACTGGTTTTCCATCTGAGCTCTTGATATTCATACAAGAGGTTCTCTTTTCTCCGAAGATATCTTTAATTTACCTGTAGCAATATCTATCTTACCCCTAGTGATATATACCTCTACATCCTTACATTTGTCCTCGACCCATCTCTGCTTAGCCATTTTGAACTTCATGTCGATCACATCATTGAGACATTTGTATTTCTTTTTGCCTGCTTCATTTACTGAATTTTTATGTTTTCTCCTTTCATCAATTAAATTTGATTTTTTTTTCTGTCACCCAAGGATTTCTACTAGCCCTCATCTTTTTACCTACTTGATCCTCTGCTGCCTTCACTATTTCATCCCTCAAAGCTGCCCATTCTTCTTCTACTGTACTTCTTTCCCCCATTCCTGTCGATCGTTCCCTAATGCTCTCCCTGAAACTCTCTACAACCTCTAGTTCTGTCAGTTTATCCAGGTCCCATCTCCTTAATTTCCCACCTTTTTGGAATTTCTTCAGTTTTAAACATAACCAATAGATTGTGGTCAGAGACAACATCTGCCCCTGGAAATGTCTTACAGTTTAAAAGCTGGTTCCTAAATCTCTGTCATACCATTATATAATCTACCTGAAACCTTCAGTGTGTCCAGGCCTCATCCAGGTATACAACCTCATTTCATGATTCTTAAACCAGATGTTAGCTACGGTTAAGTTATGCCCTGTGCAAAATTCTACCAGAGGTCTGCTCATTAATTTATTACCCCCATTCCATATTAACCTGCTACATTTCATTCTCTTCCTTTTCCTACTATCGAATTCCAGTCACCCATGACTATTAAGTTTTCATCTCCCTTCACTATCTGTATAATTTCTTTTATCTCATCATACATTTCATCAATCTCTTCATCATCTGCAGAGCTAGTTGGCATATAAACTTGTATTAATGTGGTAGGCCTGGGCTTCATGTCTGTCTTGGCCACTATAATGTGTTCACTATGCTGTTTGTAGTAGCTTATCCACACTCCTATAGTTTTATTCATTATTAAATCTAGTCCTGCATTACCTCTATTTGATTTTGTATTTATAACCCTGTATTCACCTGACCAAAAGTCTTGTTCCCCCTGACACCAAACTTCACTAATTGTCAGTATATCTAACTTTAACCTATCCATTTCCCTTTTTAAATTTTCTAACCTCCCTATTCGATTAAGGGATCTGACATTCCACACTTCTTTCCTTAGAACCCCATTTTTCTTTCTCCTGATAACGACGTCCTCCTGAGTCGTCCCTTCTCAGATATCTGAATGGGGACCTATTTTGCCTTTGGAATATTTTACAGAAGACGATGCCATCATCATTCAACCATACAGTAAGGCTGCATGCCCTCGGGAAAACTTACGGCTGTAGTTTCCTCTTGCTTTCAGCTGTTTGCAATACCAGTACAGCAAGGCCGTTTTGTTTAATGTTACATGGCCAGATCAGTCAATCACCCAGACTGTTGCTCCTACAACTACTGAAAAAGCTGCTGCCCCTCTTCAGATACCACATATTTGTCTGGCCTCTCAACAGATACCTCTTTGTTGAGGTTGCACCTACTGTATGGCTATCTGTATTGCTGAGGCACACAAGCCTCCCCACCAATAGCAAGATCCATGGTTCATGGGAGGACACAAATCTTATCCACTGATTAACTCATTTTGCTTTTAGTCTCCTGACTTCCTTGTGATATTTGTATTTTCTAGGTTTTTTAGCCTCTCTATGTGACTTTCAATTGGTCAGCTTGTGTAAGTACGGCATTCTCCATTCTATCCTTCAGCCTTTTCCTTTTATCATTTAGTTGCACATGATTTGTTTGGGAAAGTTTAGTTTTAATGGCATATATTTTCTTTAATGACCAAAAGTTCTGAAAGTATTTTCCATGTGTTATTAAATCCCATCAGCTCATTGAACTTAAATACTCACATTTGTTCATGAGAGATATCACTTCTCGTATGCTGTAGGGCAGACTTAATTTCTTCCTTATTACTTTTAAGTCTTACTAGTAATAATGTTCTTTCCCATTCTTTTAAGGGGAAAATTTCTCCCAGGTCCACTTATGTCAGTGAGTGTTATATTCTTAAACATCAAGTAGGCACACCATTTCTAATAACATCAGTGGACACACAGCATACTGTGTACACGTGTAAAGAATAGCTAGCCAATGTTATCAAGGTAGACATATTTGAGCAAAATTACAGTTTAATCTTAGTTTAATTAAACAATGATAAAATAAACTTAACCTGCTATGAGTTAAAGCTGTTTTAGTAAACAATAATGAAATAAACTTTCCTTATATCACTCTATCACCTCAGACAGGTTTTACTGAGATGGTAATGACCCACTCAAAGAATTAAATAGCACAATTGCATTAGATCCCAGCCAATCACTTAATTCATTTATTATGTACTATGCTGCTATCTCACAATCTGGGTCATTTTCTTGCTAATGAAGGGATAGGTATGGGCTCACAGTTGTGAAACAACAATGGAACCGTGCAAAGCCATTTTATTTGTGTTTAGCGCGCTGAATACATAGGTGCACCTACTCAATGGTTAAATTAGCTGCATATATGTGTGTTTCTTTACTTGCTGCTCCTACTTCTTCTCCATTTACAATTACAGACAGTTCCTGCAAACCTGTGTGGATTGTATGGTACTTAGCCATGTACCACATGTTAAGGTTTCTTCCTGTTCCTATTGTATATGAGGTGTGGGAAGAATGACTGCTCAAATACCTCTGTGTGTGCTGTAATTAGTCCAATCTTGTCTTCATGGGAACAATAGTTAAAGGGCTGTAGTATATTTGTAGATTCCTCACTTGATAGTGATTCTAGAAACATTTTAAGCAAGCTCCTCTGAGGTAATTCACATCTTTCTTCAAGAATCTGCCAATTCAGGTCTATCTAAATTTCTGTGACGCTTTCCCACCAGTCAGACACAGACATATCACTATTCATGCTGCCCTTTATTTTATGGTTTCAGTATCCTCTGTTAGTCCTATTTGATATGGGTCTGAAACACTTGAGCAATGTTCTTAGATGAACAAAAGTGTTTTATACGCAGTCCCCTTTATAGATTGACTGTAATTTTCCAGTATTCTACAAAAGACACTGCTTTACTTATGACTGAGCTTAAGTGATCATTCCATTTCGTATACCCACAAACTGTTTCACCAAAGTATCTGTATGAGTTATCTGATTCTAAATGTGACATAATGCATTTGTAGTCATACAATACTACTGTTCTGTATTTTGTGAAGAACATAATTTTACATTTCTCTACATTTAAAGCAGCTTTCCAGACTTTACACCACTGTGAAATGTTCAAGTTCTGACTAGATTTTTGTACAGCTTTTTACCAGTGGAACTTCATTATGGATAACCATATCACTTGCAAAAACCCTGAAGCTATTATTAATATTGTCTATTAATCATTAATATAAAATATTAATAGCAAGGGTCCCCATAAAATTCCCCTTAGCTTGCCTGAAGTTCCTGCTACTTCTTTCAATGACTCTCAATCTAAAATATATGCTGTGTGCTCCCTTCGAAGAAAACCCTCAACCCAGTCATTAATATTTGTTAGTGTATTACCATGTAAAATTCTTTTGAAAATTCATGAAATATTTCATCCACTTGATTTCCTTCATCCATGATTTTCAGGATCGACATGGTGTAACTCACTGATTGTAATGTATACAGTAGCACCTCACCAATGGAAGAAACACTGAAATGCAATGTTACGTGGCCCTTCATGGGAATGAAAAGTTTCCCTAAATAACATTTCTTTACAACCTGTTTTGAAACTTGACGCAACTGAATATTTACTTAACATTAATTTGAATGCATTAATCAATAAAACATCTTAGGTAGCTGATATTAATATCTTGTGTGAAAAGCGCAAATTGGGTATCACATGGTATGGAGGAAGTCAACGTGCTTCAGAGGTATAGGATTGTGCAACAGATGGGTGTCAATATGATTGAATAGTAGTTTGCTACCATTCTTGTAGACATGCTTGCTTCCAACCACTGGCCATAGCTTTTTGTTTGAGGGATCTATGGCATATTGTGGTTAAAATCAGAGCTAAATTAGCTACAAATTCTGTATACAACCAGCACGGATTTCCTTGTGCTCTGAAGGTTTGTTTAATTGTAGCAATTCCAACTCTTTGTTAAAACCACTGATGCATCTATATCACCAAATTTTTCAGTGGTGTGAAAATTAAACTGGGACATTACTCCCATAAAAAAACATTTCAAAACAGTATTCTGCTTTTGCTTTGCTAACCTCAGGTTTGCTTCCTGTGTCAACCACAGTTTTTTGAGAAATCTTGCAATAAGCAATACAGACATCACCAAAGAGGTCAAGTATATGTGTTGCTATTAAATATGATCTTATTTCTATGGTGAGTGAACTTCGTAAGTGTTTGTTGCAAATAGTTTTCAGAGAAAGCATTTAGTATTGTTTCATGTGTTGTGTTATCATTTGCAGCACTTACAAAACTATAATTACCCCCATCAGTAATTGGATGCTTGAAGTCTCCTGCAATAATTGCAGTATTGTTGGGGAACATATGAATATATATTATCAGGTTGAGGATTTCTCTAAAGTAACTTCTGGTGCTGAGTCTGGTGATTGTTATAAATATATGCTCTATATTTGTATCAGTCAGATGGTTAACTGTACTTTTCCTTCATACATGTTGTATGTAATTTATATATATATATATATTTTTAATCATTCCCCTTTTTAGAATGTCATATGTGTAAAAGAATGTCTGCTTGTGTCTGGGTATGTGTGGATGGATATGTGTGTGAGTGCGAGTGTATACCTGTCCTTTTTTACCCCTAAGGTAAGTCTTTCCGCTTCCAGGAATGGAATGACTCATTACCCTCTCCCTTAAAACCCACATCCTTTTGTCTTTCCCTCTCATTCTCTCATTCCTAAAGAAGCAACCGCTGGTTGCGAAAGCTTGAATTTTGTGTGTGTGTTTGTGTTTGTTTGTGTGTCTATCGACCTGGCAGCGCTTTTCTTTGGTAAGTCACATCATCTTTGTTTTTAGATATATTTTTCCCACGTGGAATGTTTCCCTCTATTACATTCATATCTAAATAAAAATACTGAAAGCAGCCAGATAACCCACAATATCTTGTAAGTTGACTTATCCAGCAGGTTACAGCCATGCAAGCTGTGTGGGGAGAGGATCCACCCACACCTTTCAATTTCCTGTCTAGCATTCACATCAAATCCTGAAACATTGTTTTGTGTACTAAATACGCTGTTCAATACCTTCTTCACATCACATGAGATATGCTCTCCCCATTCATTTTCCAGAATCAGTTATGTGGGATTTATATCAGGTGAGATTAAAAAGTGTTCACGTATGGAACATTAATGAACACAGTTAAATGTGATTTTTTTTAAAAAATGAAATAACAAGGTGATACACACAGATATACTAAGATATTTTTCCTAATTTTTGCAGGACAAATTGTGAACATTGTCCCATTTCAAAATTGCAAAGGAATCTATTCATTTAGTCTCATTGTATACATGTATCAAATTCTAAAGCACAAACCTATTACAAAAAATAATTATATAGTGTATTATAGATTTTAACTCAGTCCATAGATAAGACAGATCTTTAAAAATCACATCCTTTTACATACTAAATTCATGACAAACAAAACACAGTTATCTAGTCCTATGAATCTACAGATAGATTTAAATTCAGTTAATGGATAAGATAGAACTTTAAAAATTACATCATCTTACATACTACATTCATGACAATGGAAAAAAAAAAACAGAAATTAGATATTTATGTATCATGTCTCTATGCTTTCAGATCAGTGATATTGGGTAATCCAAACAACTTCTTAGATTTAGGATACACAAGTCTGTATGCATTAGGATGTGAATTTTCAAGAATTTTGAATTGTCCGATATAAATATCGAAAAATTTCTGTCGTTCAGATGTGTCAACACTTAAGATTTCTCTTTGGCTTTCACCAACACAAGATACCCTACCTCAAGGTTAGAAAATCTACCTTTACCATCATGTCTCTGCTTTCTCCTATCCCCATGTTTCTTCATCATCTCCGTTGCACCCCTCTTCCATCTCTTGTGGTCACAGAATTTTACATGGTGGAAACTCAACATTTTCAGAAATAAAGTTAGCTGGTCTGCAATTAAACATGATTTCAGATGGTGAAAAACCTGTTGAAGAACGTTGTAGGCTGTTCAATATCCTCAAAATCACTGACATAATCTATCCAACTGGTATGATTCTTACTACAACATGTTATAAACATTCTTCCAATCCCTCTCATATATCTTTCTGTGGGGTTACTCGAAGCATGGTATACCGAAGTTAGAATATGCCTTATTTTTGTGTCATCAATAAAATCTTTGCAGGATTGTGATGTAAACTGAGAAACATTATCAGATAAGATTGTTTTTGAAATACCCACCTGATGAAAATATATGTTTTCAAATGTATAGATGATTTGCTTACTGGTAGCATTCTTAAGAGGAAACAGCTTTATAAACTTCAAAAATACATTGTCCACCAAAAAAACGTAACATCCATAAACACCCACAGACATGATATCTAGGTTACTATTAGGCAGTATGTTTTGCATTTGGCCTCTACTTGTTTGGTTACTTGTCTTCACTCTTTGACATCTGTCACAGGTGGCAATCTTCTTCTTGACTCTCCTACCTATGTTATAAAAATAGATGTTTTCCTGAATCTTTTGTGTGCATTTGGTTGATCCACGATAACCAAAGCCCTCATGTGTAGAAGTAATTAAAGTATCAATACATTGTTCTGGCCAACATAATTTATAATCCTCTGAGTCAGTCATATGTCTCCTGAATAAAATACCCTTGTGTATCTTATAATACTGTTGTGTCTTTTACCCTCCTTTCTTACCCAACATGCCCTTAACAGCTTTCCAGTTTTGATCAAGATTTTGATACCTGCAGATGTCTTTGCAAATTTTCAAGATCTTTTTTAACCCTTTCACACCTCTCAAGTACATAATTTTAAACTCTTTCTCTCCTTCTCCAAAGCTGTTAGATGACTCACTTCCTAAAGGCAGCCTAGACAAAGCATCAGCAACTACATTGTCTGTGCCCTTAATGTATCAGATTTCATAACTGAACTGCTGTAAAAACAAGGCCCAACAAGTAATTCTGTTATGGTACAGCTTACACACCTGAAGACAACATAATGCTTTGTGATTAGTATAGATGATGACTTTGTGACCTAGTAAATAATTTTTAAATTTGTTGAATGCCCAATGTACAGCCAAAAGTTCTTTTTCAGTTATAGTGTATGTCTTCTCATGTTTCTGCAAAATTCTACTAGCAAATGCATCAACATCTACATCTACATCCATACTCTGCAAGCCACCTGATGGTGTGTGGTGGAGGGTATCTTGAGTACATCTATCGGTTCTCCTTTCTATTCCAGTCTCATATTGTTCTAGGAAAGAAACATTGTCGGTATGCCTCCGTGTGGGCTCTAATCTCTCTGATTTTCTCCTCATGGTCTCTTCGCAAGATATACGTATGAGGGAGCAATATACTGCTTGACTCCTCGGAGAAGGTATTTTCTCAAAACTTCAACAAAAGCCCATACCGAGCTACTGAGCATCTCTCTTGCAGAGTCCTCCACTGGAGTTTATCTGTTATCTCTGTAACACTCTCCTGATTACTAAACGATCCTGTAATGAAGTGCGCTGCTGCTCTCCATTGGATCTTCTCTATCTCTTCTATCAACCCTATCTGGTACAGATCCCATACCAGTGAGCAGTATTCAAGCAGCGGGCGAACTAGTTTACTGTAACCTACTTCCTTTGTTTTTGGACTGCATTTCCTTAGGATTCTTCCAATGAATCTCAGTCTGGCATCTGCTTTACTGATGATTAATTTTATATGGCCATTCCATTTTAAATCACTCCTAATGCCTACTCCCAGATAATTTATGGAAGAGATCTATGCTCAATAACACCATCAACTTCAACTTCCTGAAACAAATGATCACCCAAACCAATATCATTACTGTCTTGTCATAATGCAAAAAAGAAGAGACAGATTTGGTCTGAACAATATCTGACTTTGACCCAACTGTCCTTTGATCTCATTAAAAGCATCCTGACAGTCTTGATTCCAATCCTAAATGGTATTCTTCTTCAGAAGTTCACACAAGTTTGGAGCATTCAAAGCTTGGCTGCTACAACATTTTCTATAAAATCCAGTTAACCCAAAAAATTATTTAAGCTGTTTTTAGTTGACGGGAGGTAGGAAAATTAGCAATAGCATCAAGTTTCTCTTAGTCAGGTGCAATTCCCTTTTCAGATATAACATGGCCTAAAAATTTAGTTTCTTCCACACCAAATTTACATTTACCTATTTTCAAAGTTATACCTCCAGATTCTAATCTTGAAAACACATCTCTTAACAGATCCAAATGGCATCCCCAAGTCATTTGTGTAACCAGAACCTATACAGTTAATTCTGAACGCACTTCACTTCCCAAGACAGAATTCAGAGCTCTCATGAATTCAGCACAGATTCATTTAGCCCAAATGGCACCACACAATACTGAAAACACTTAGCTCCATACAGAAATGCTGTATACTTTCTAGAATTAATTTCAGGGATCTGGTGAAATCCAGAGATTAACTCCAAACTACTCATTTATTTTACATAATCAAACTTGTGTAACAGCTCGTCCATGTTCTCAGGATGGTCATTCTCTCTGATAAACAATTTATTGAGATGTCTAGAATCCAAAACAATCCTCACTCCACCATTTCTCTTACTTGCCATGCCATGCCATGACTAGAGGATTATTGTAAGCACTCCTACTTCTCTCTATTATACCCCATGTTTCCATTTTTTAAATTTATTTCTCTACATCTTTCCCTTTTGAAAATGGTATATTATATGGCTTGATAAAGAAAGGATTATGAACTTTAAGGTATAGCATGTACTGACAGCCTTTCACTTTCCTAGGTTTTTCACTAAACATATTTCTGAATTCCAATATCAAATTCCGAAGTTGTTCCTTTTGTAGGCCATTAAGAGTCATAGCTTCCCTTACTTCAGAATCTACTACATTTTCAAAATCTTGATCCTCAGTCTCACCAAAATCTATATCATCATCAAACATCTCATACTCACCTTGGTTCACAATTTTTGCAAATAGTTACAACTTTTCCCACAGTTTAAAATACAGAAATTAGTTTTCACATAAGTATTACTTTTAGGTTCCAAAATAAACAATTCTTTAACGTTCCATCTGAAACAAGCCTCAACTTTCACTGTCCAATCTACACCAAGAATTATGTTTTCTTCCAGACTAGGAATAACTAAGCTTCTGTGTTCAAAGGTTTTGCCTTTTATACTAAACAATAAAAGTACCTGAGGTTTTGCCAATTTGCTTTGCTTATCTTTACACATACAATGGTCATTTCCACAAAATTCTTATTATACTTGATCTTGTCTCTAAATTGTTCAGATATACCACAAATTGGGTTAAGTGTACCAGTCAAACAGTTCACTTCCAACTGATCAATCTTAATGTAGGGAGACCCAAAATCTGAATCATCATCTCTGTTATTAGACACTTCATGTAAAAGATCACTTTCAATTTCATCAAATAATACATCCACACTGTTTTTGCAGGATTTTATCATCTTTAGTGGTATCATAGCATTACTTTAGTTACTCAAGTTGTGAGGTAAAGATTGATCATGGATTCCACAGCACAACTAATAACACTTATTACAGAAGGAACACAAAATATATTACTGTCAAAAGTACACTTCCTACTTAGATCTTCTTTCACTTCATTCCACCAATTTGGATACAAATTTTGACTAACAACAGTTAACTTATTCCAGAATGCACAATTATCTATGTTATCAGCAATCTGGTCCCAAACAAATTTCAAAAAGTTTTTACTTTTGTTCTATAGGTTAACTGGTAACTCACATTTACTGCTTGGATCATTACTCTACATCTACATCTACATCTACATGGTTTTTCTGCAATTCACACTTAGTGCCTGGCAGATAATTCATCAAACCATTTTTATACTTATTCTCTACCATTCCACTCTCAAATGGTGCGTGGGAAAAAGCTCTGATTTCTCTTATTTTATTATGATGATCATTTCTTCCTATGTAGGTGGGTGTCAACAAAATATTTTTGCATTCAGAAGAGAAAGTTGGTGACTGAAATTTCGTAAATAGATCTCGCCACAAAGAAAACCGCCTTTGTTTCAGTGACTGCCACCCCAACTCATGTATCATATCAGTGCGACTCTCACCCCTATTGTGCGATAACATGAAACAAGCTGCCCTTCTTTGCACTTTTTCGATGTCCTCCTTCAGTCCCACATCGCACAGCAATATACCAGCACAGGACAGACAAGTGTAATGTAGGCTGTCTCTTCTAAGTGTTCTGCCAACAAAGTGCAGTCTTTGTTTTGCCTTCCCAACAATATTATCTATGTGATCTTTCCATATTCTTCCAAAATTATTTCATCAACAACATCATTAACAACACAAGTCTTATCACCATCAAAGTCACACACCTCAGTTACATTAATTTGCAATTTTCTACCAGTCTCAGACTGACAGATGTTATCATGTAGTTATTACCATTGACATCTCTATCATTTCGATTATTATGGTACATACTTTGTTCTGCTGCCCTAACCAATCTGTCAACATATTGTAAAAATTGGCAATTATCAGATCCGTGTTCTAAATCGCACTGCAACCTTTGTGGTAATCTCCTTTTGAGTGCATCAGTCAATGTCATTTCACCAAATGATTTGTCAAGGTGTGTTAATTTCTTAAGTTGATTCTTACAAAATTCCTTCAGAGCACCATCCCTATTCTTATAATTAGGACCATTCAAAAATTCACTTTTCTTTCTCCCCGTTCAGCTTCTGACCAAAACATTTTGAAAACTTTTATACAACTCCCACTGACTTAAATTAGATTTACCCAAAACAGAGCTTCACCTTCAAGACATCTTTTAACAAATTCAATTTTTTGATAATCATTCATGCGTGACACAAAACTATCTCGAGAGTGATGCAGAAAATCCACTGGATGTAAATTATCTGATGGAAAACTTTTGATTGGAATGTTGGACCACACAATAGCATTGTTTAAATGTAGATTTTTGTGAATACAGTTTTACTGAGCTGCTGAAATTTTTTGATCTAAAACATTTACGTTAGTTTGCATACTATTTTCAACATTTAAAATTTTTTGATGTAAACTACTAAAGTTCTGTTCCATTTTTTCCACTGTGACCTTCTGTTGAACCCCGATCACTAACATTCATCTTCTGATTTGCATACTCAGCAATAAACCCATTTTCCAAAAAAATACACATCAGCTTTTTCATTCACACTTTTTAATCCCAATGGCAACTCATTCCCCATTTTCCTAAGAATCATGCAAGTCCAAAAAAAAAAAAAAAAAAAAAAAAAAAAAAAAAAAAAAAAAAAAAAAAAAAAAAAAAAGAAATTAACTTCACAAATTTGCTTTTTGATTTCCCTCATCATATCTGTAAAGTCCTTTTTCACATCATCTGGTCCATCATTGTTGATATTATCTCATCATTGTTGATATGACTTTGTTGGGCAGTTCTCTATCTTCTTTCTTTGAGTGATCGGAATTTCATATCAACTGCAATTGATACAAATCACTGTCCTTTCTTCTACTGAAATAGACAGAACTTCTTTATCAGTCAACTTATCCTGGATGACACCCACAATCATAACCTTACCATCCCACACATCACCAGTAAATTTTCAGTCTCTTCATAAAGATTAATTCATTTCAAAAGCTTCAAGAGGCATAAGATGTACAAATAACTTTTTTACTTATCTTCATTTTCTTGTTTTTGGCTGCAGTTTGTCACATCTAGGGGTAAATTCTTGAGGCTGATATTTTTTAACTTTGTGGCTTGCAGATGACTATATAAATATTAAGTAGGGTTGTTGCACGATTTCTAATTGCACTTGTTCTGATTGCACTTGTTTTTTATTACGTCTCTTTCTTCTATATCACACTGACTTTACAATCTTCGCTTTAAAACAGAAATTTACATTGTTATTGCGAAACATAAAAACATGTCCAACCCCATCAGAGGCTCTCTACTACTGCATTCTGAGAATCTTCACCAAGTTATATCATTATTTTATAAATAAATCCAGAAATAAATTTAATAAATATTGTCAGATTGTGCAGTTAATAATAGGAATCCAAAGTATGCCATATATTTCACAATTTCAAATGTTTCTAACAGGAGAATAATTGTAACCTTACATACAGACTTAGTACATATTGATTGTAATAAATTAATTTCTTTTATATACATTTTAGCCTGAAATACAATACATTGTAGACAAAATCATATGAAATTCTTTTAGTTGAGCAGCTGAGATAATTTTAACCTATACAAGATTCGAAAATATTCCGGGTATCAACCATTTCTACAAAGAAAGGCAATGTTAGAGGAGGATGTCCTATTACAATGTGAAGGGCAAATATATAATTTTCAACCCCCTGATTTGTAGCCTGGCCTGTGCGACGGGCATGTTGGAGTGGTATTGGTTTGCTTTATTGAACACTTGCTGATTAGCATGGCTGGGGATAGATTGAGATAGACAGAGGGGGGATAGAAGAGCAAGACAGATGAGGAAATGGACTGAAAGGGGGAAGGGGAGGAGAGATGTCTGAGGCAGATGGAAGGTGTAGAGGGATAGTGGGCAGATGGAAAATGAAGAGGGAGTGGTGGATATGGAAAGAGAGAGAGACAGGAGGATATGATCAATGGGAGGGAGGGGGGGGGGGGGGGATACACTCAGAGACAGGCGGTGGAGGAAATCGGCAAAGAGAGGAGGAGGAGGAGGAGATAAAGACAGAGAGAGTGGAGGGAGATAGACAGAAGAGGAAGGAAGTGGTGGGCAGAGAGAGGGGCAGGAGGAGGGTTATGTTCAGTATCTGTGTTGAACACATATGTGGATGAAGCTTTGGGGAAAACGCTATTAAATCCGTAAACAGAATCCCATTAAAAGCACTTCATAAATTTACTCTTCTGTGATGATAACTTGTGAGGTATAAATAATGCCTAACATGGATTAGAAAGATACAGACATCAAATAAATATTAGTAACATATTGTGTGGGTGGGGGGGGGGGGGGGGGGGAAGGTAATGACTGATGCATATGTGAAATACTTTCCAGAGTTCACTATTGGTTCGAGATCAACCTGCAGCACAGACTTTTTGGAGATATACGACTTGAATCAGGCCACTGGTGTCAAAACGCTCCGCACAAAATATTGTGTAGAGGTTAGTGTGCCCATTCTTATACATAGAAATAATGAACATGTATTAAATATAGATATTTTATACTTTTTGAGATGAACACTGAAGTTTGGTTCATAATATGCATTCATATTTATAAGTGAACACAAAGAAAACACATTCATACTATCACTATGGTAGTAGAAACGTCATTGTAGTATATATACACTTTAAATTACAAAGTTGAAATTTATGAACATTTGTATTAGCATCTGTGCCCAGAGGGTGTAACTTACTCTGAATAAAAAATACTGTGTTACTGTACATACAAGTGATTTTATACTGCTTCCACTGTTTTTTATTTTTCATTACAGAAAAAATTAATTTTCTTTCCTTTTTATTCTCCAGGATCAGCCAGCACCATTTGAAGGAGCCACAACAACCACTGTTGTTCGCTATGTAACTAGTGTTAATAATGGAGGAAGTGGATGGGTCATACATTTTACAGCCAAACATCCAGGTACTTTGATAATACATATTGTGTAATCAGTGCCAATTATGTACCTAAGAACAGCGTAATTGTTCTTGGAGTGGCATATTGGTCCAATAATCATTGTCACTGTCACATGAGGGTATAAAAATTATTTTGATTGAGTAAGTTTCCTGTTTACACAAATTAGTTTTTCTTTGAGCTTGAACACGACTAGTAATATCATGTAGAATGTATTATACATGAAACAAAAATCCAGAATAGTTATCACACTTACATCTTGTTTAGTAATGCCAATGAGAAGAAATTTTGTTTGTTAGTGGTAGAATGTCATTGACTAAAATATTTACTGAAAAATTTGTCTCTGTACTATACATGCAAACTAAGTTGACACTCAGAGTTGTGGCTGATGGGAGCAATGGTACATGGGAATTACCTTTATAGTTGCTGCCATCAGCCATCATACAAAGTGTCTTCTTATTTGTGCATGTAGTATAGATGTGAATGGAATCATTTGGTGGAGAAGAATTAATTTGTTCCTCCCTAATCCTGAGTTTTAAGTGACACTTTTTTTTCTTTCAGCCCTGTATCTCTTTTCTTTACTTTCAATATTCTGTTTGCCTGTTTGCGTACCAAATAAAAAGCCAGAGAAGCTGTGTCTGAATTTGACATGTGAGAAGGTGCTTGCTATATGTTCCTTCCTTTATTAACTTTTGTTCATAACGACTATTTTTGTCTGAAAATAACAGAGAATTACACCTGGTTCGAAGGATCATCTTACCTTTAGATTCAAATATGTAACATATTTTTTTCAGTGTTTGTTGTTTTTAATATTATTTGTAATTGAATGTTTCAGAGTCC
This sequence comes from Schistocerca gregaria, assembly GCF_023897955.1. Taxonomy (NCBI): domain Eukaryota; kingdom Metazoa; phylum Arthropoda; class Insecta; order Orthoptera; family Acrididae; genus Schistocerca; species Schistocerca gregaria. The sequence continues at coordinate 255,483,713 of NC_064927.1, forward strand.
ACATTAATAGCAGTGTGAATGTGTTGAAGATATGAAGTAGAGGAAAGTGAAGTCATAAGGATTCTTCTTGCTATGCTGACATAATATGACACTCTGGTGCATATGCAATCATGAATAACAGCTTGTTCTAGAAATTGTAAATACTTTCAATATACCACTGTGTGTATGTTTGTATAGGGTCTTTGAGAATGTTTTATTGTAAAGAAGACTGTAAATATTCTAGTCCATGACTTAGTAATTAAACAATTTCACAGTTCTGTTTCTATACACCTGACTAGTCTGTCTCAGAATTTCTAGATTAAGTAAAATAATAACTCTTCCGAATTCAATGAAACATCTCCAGTAACAGTGGATTATATCTGTAGGTAAGTCTTACACACTACATTTGTAAGTAAGTCATACACACCACATGAAGCTAAATGGAACTGAAGCATACAAAATTACTTTTAGGTTTCTGTAACTCAGCTGGTAAAAATAGAACCCTTGTAGGATGACTTTGTTGTCTGTCTGTCAGATTCTGAAGCCCCCATTTTCTTAGTAATGGGTGGAGCTATCAAGTTGCAATTTGTATCAAGTTCGAAGATCTATGGTCCCTTGGAAGAGTGAAAAATTTAAGTTTGTAAGTCAGTGAGATCAAAAGATATGGCCATACATATTTCGATACTTGCAAACTCACTACTAAAAACCTATAGGGTATTCTCATTGCCCTCGAATCATGAAATTCAACAATAAGGAAGGTTTCACAGTACAAGTAAATGAAAAAATCAAAAAATTATTAATCCACAACTGAAGAACATAAAAAAATTCTTTTGCTGCCACTTGTTGTCCTGTCAAGATTCCTTTTTCCCTGGAGTGGGTAGAGGTATCAAGTTGGAATTTATTTCAGACACTATGGTCTACAGTCCCTTGGTGGTGTAAATAATTTAAGCTTCTGTATCAATGAAATCAAAGGACATGGCCATATATGTCACATATTTTGATACAAGCTCAGTCATCAACACACACACACACACACACACACACACACACACACACACACACACGAGCGTGCTCTGCGCACACTCACAAAAACACACACACAAACACAAAAAAGGGAATAAGGGAATATCGACAATATAAGGAAACAATAGAAACTCCACCATTGCCGATCCCAAATTGAGGGCCTAATTTTGCAAGTGATGAGGAAGGAGGAGGGGAAGGAGTTATACCTTGTTAAAAATCCTGGGTCCATCTGGCTTTGGATGGTAGCATCCTGTAAGGGCCCCTGCCTAGGGTTACTAGGTGAAACCTGGTCAACAGTCTCAAAGGAGGAAGAAGAAGTTCAGATTCCCAACGGTGGAGAGAGCAGAAGAACTACCTCCATGACTCACAATCTTGGTTGTATTTTTTGTGGTCTTTGGGCCACACCCAAAGTAACTTTCATCAATCATGGAAGTGTGTGATGTAAACTACTTTACCCCAGGTGGATGATCCACCATACACCAGTACATCAGCAGACATTCGGATTCTGGGGAGTCTGCAACATTGCACAAAGACAAGTCGGAGTGTCTTGGAATCTCATCCAAATTTCAATATAGGCAATCAACGTACCTAGCAACTTTCCATGCAAACTAATTGTTGAAAACCGGGAAACTAAAACATCTAACACCTACGCTTAAAAACTACAACATACTCATAACAGCAATTCTAGAAACATGATACATTGATACAGATACCTTCGATTCTGAAGGTTTTGAGGATATACAAAGGGAAAGTGGAATTGAGGGGGGGAAAATGTACCACATCTTTGAACAGCCTTCATAATCAACAAACAAATCTTGAACTCAATAGTTGACTTTGATCCCCAATCAGAAAGAATCTCAAGTCTTACATTCACAATCAAAAACAAAATCTACACAATTATCAATGCACTTGTCCCTGTAAATGAGGATAACAGGAAAAACAAAGAAAAAGTGGAGGCCTTTTGGAATCATCTAGATGACATTATTCATAAAATTCCAGATAAAAACATCATCATTCTTCTTGGAAATTTTAAAGTACAGATTGGTAAAGAAAAAATATCTAAGAAAATATTTGGAGACTATCCTGCACACAAGAGAACAAACAGAAATGGTGTGAGGCTAATAGAACTTTGCCAAGCACACAATTTAATTCTTAAATCCACACCTTTCAAGAAACTAGCTCTAAGACAAAAGACATGGATATCCCCAAATCCTAGCTTGATCATGTGGCAATCAAGAAGATTTCTTGCAAAGAAATCATGAATGTTAGGGTACTCAGGGGTGCAAACTTGGATTCAGACCACTACCTTTCTAAAATTAAGTTCAAAGTCATCGCAAACAGGAAACGCACCATGAAACAAATTAAGGGTCAGAAGTATAGCACAGAAAACATATTAAAATCAAATGAATTCACAAAAGCAACAGAAACCATTCAGACACAAAGCTGGGAGGATATCAAGGAAAACCTCATTACTACAGACGAACGGATAGTTCCTAACATAAAAAGTAAAAACATGGCCTGATGGTCGCTGGAATGTGATGCCCTTATTGAAACAAGAAAACAGGCAAGGCAAAACTGGCACTCACAGAAAACAGAAGGAAGCAGATTGAATTTCATTACATTTAGAAAACGGGTAGATATAAATATAGAAAGGACTAAGAATACACATGAAAACAAAATTCTTGAAATTGATGAAAAATTTACTAAAAGCAATACAAGAAGCTTTTACAGTTCAAACAAATGTTATTAAGATACAAAGCACCCTCCCTCCAATTTCGAGATGCAAATTGGAACACCACTCACAATAACACAGAAAATTGCAAAATACTAGCAGGCTACTTGGAGAACTTTCCCCATGAACAATGGACCTTGCCGTTGGTGGGGAGTCTTGCGTGCCTCAGCGATACAGATGGGTGTACCGTAGGTGCAACCACAATGGAGGGGTATCTGTTGAGAGGCCAGACAAACGTGTGGTTCCTGAAGAGGGGCAGCAGCCTTTTCAGTTGTTGCAGGGGCAACAGTCTGGATGATTGACTGGCCTGGCCTTGCAACATTAACCAAAACGGCCTTGCTGTGCTGGTACAGCGAATGGCTGAAAGCAAGGGGAATCTACGGCCATAATTTTACACGAGGTCATGCAGCTTTACTGTATGGATAAATGATGATGGTGTCCTCTTCGGTAAAATATTCCAGAGATAAAATAGTCCCCCATTCGGATCTCCGGGCGGGGACCACTCAAGAGGACATCGTTATCAGGAAAAAGGAAACTGGCATTCTATGGATCAGAGCGTGGAAGTCAGATCCTTTAACCGGGCAGATAGATTAGAAAATTTGAAAAGGGAAATGGATAGGTTAAAGTTAGATATAGTGGGAATTAGTGAAGTTCAGTGGCAGGAGGAACAAGACTTTTGGTCATATGAATACAGGTTTATAAACACAAAATCAAATAGGGGTAATGCAGGTGTAGGTTTACTAAAGAATAAAAAAATAGGAATGCGGGTAAGCTACTACAAACAGCGTAGTGAATGCATTATTGTGCCCAAGATAGATACGAAGCCCACACCTACTACAGTAGTACAAGTTTATATGCCAAATAGTTCTGCAGATGATGAAGAGATTGAAGAAATGTATGATGAGATAAAAGAAATTATTCAGGTAGTGAAAGAGGCCGAAAATTTAATAGTCATGGGTGACTGGAATTCGAGAGTAGGAAAAGGAAGAGAAGGAAACATAATGGGTGAATATGGATTGGGGCTAAGAAATGAAAGAGGAAGCCGCCTGGTAGAGTTTCGGACAGAGCATAACTTAATCATAGCTAACACCTGGTTCAAGAATCATGAAAGAAAGTTGTATACATAGAAGAATCCTGGAGATACTAGAAGGTATCAGATAGATTACATAATGGTAAGACAGAGATTTAGGAACCAGGTTTTAAGTTGTAAGACATTTCCAGGGGCAAATGTGGACTCTGACCACAATCTGTTGGTTATAAACTGTAGATTAAAACTGAAGAAACTGCAAAAAGGTGGGAATTTAAGAAGATGGGTCCTGGTTAAACTGAAAGAACCAGAGGTTGTACAGAGTATCAGGCAGAGCATAAGGGAACAATTGACAGGAATGGGGGAAAGAAGTACAGTAGAAGAAGAATGGGTAACTCTGAGGGATGAAGTAGTGAAGGCAGCAGAGGGTCAAGTAGGTAAAAAGATGAGGGCTAGTAGAACTCCTTGGGTAACAGATGAAATATTTAACTTAATTGATGAAAGGAGAAAATATAAAAGTGCAGTAAATTAAGCAGGCAAAAAGGAATACAGACGTCTCAAAAATGAGATCGACAGGAAGTGCAAAATGGCTAAGCAGGGATGGCTAGAGGACAAATGTAAGGATGTAGAGGCTTATCTCACTAGGGGGTAAGATAGATACTGCCTACAGGAAAATTAAAGAGACCTTTGGAGAAAAGAGAACCACTCGTATGAATATCAAGAGCTCAGATGGAAACCCAGTTCTAAGCAAAGAAGGGAAAGTAGAAATGTGGAAGGAGTATATAGCGGTTCTATACAAGGGCAACGTACTTGAGGACAATATTATGGAAGTGGAAGAGGATGTAGATGAAGATGAAATGGGAGATATGATACTGCATGAACAGTTTCACAGAGCACTGAAAAACCTGAGTCAAAGCAAGGCCCCGGGAGTAGACAACGTTCCATTAGAACTACTGATGGCCTTGGGAGAGCCAGTCCTGACAAACTCTACCATCTGGTGAGCAAGATGTATGAGACAGGCGAAATACCCTCAGACTTCAAGAAGAATATAATAATTCCAATCCCAAAGAAAGCAGGTGTTGACAGATGTGAAAATTACTGAACTATCAGTTTAATAAGTCACAGTTGCAAAATACTAATGCGAATTCTTTATAGATGAATGGAAAAACTGGTAGAAGCCGACCTCAGGGAAGATCAGTTTGGATTCCGTAGAAATGTTGGAACACGTGAGGCAATACTGACCCTACGGCTTATCTTAGAAGAAAGATTAAGGAAAGGCAAACCTATGTTTCTAGCATTTGTAGACTTAGAGAAAGCTTTTGACAATGTTGACTGGAATACTCTCTTTCAAATTCTGAAGGTTGCATGGGTAAAATACAGGGAGCGAAAGGCTATTTACAATTTGTACAGAAACCAAATGGCAGTTATAAGAGTTGAGGGGCATGAAAGGGAAGCAATGGTTGGGAAGGGAGTGAGACAGGATTGTAGCCTCTCCCCGATGCTGTTCAATCTGTATATTGAGAAAGCAGTTAAAGAAACAAAAGAATAATTCAGAGTAGGTATTAAAATCCATGGGGAAGAAATAAAAACTTTGAGGTTCGCCGATGACATTGTAATTACACTCCTAGAAATTGAAATAAGAACACCGTGAATTCATTGTCCCAGGAAGGGGAAACTTTATTGACACATTCCTGGGGTCAGATACATCACATGATCACACTGACAGAACCACAGGCACATAGACACAGGCAACAGAGCATGCACAATGTCGGCACTAGTACAGTGTATATCCACCTTTTGCAGCAATGCAGGCTGCTATTCTCCCATGGAGACGATCGTAGAGATGCTGGATGTAGTCCTGTGGAACGGCTTGCCATGCAATCCCACCTGGCACCTCAGTTGGACCAGCGTTCGTGCTGGACGTGCAGACCGCGTGAGACGACGCTTCATCCAGTCCCAAACATGCTCAATGGGGGACAGATCCGGAGATCTTGCTGGCCAGGGTAGTTGACTTACACTTTCTAGAGCACGTTGGGTGGCACGGGATACATGCAGACGTGCATTGTCCTGCTGGAACAGCAAGTTCCCTTGCCAGTCTAGGAATGGTAGAATGATGGGTTCAATGACGGTTTGGATGTACCGTGCACTATTCAGTGTCCCCTCGACGATCACCAGAGGTGTACGGCCAGTGTAGGAGATCACTCCCCACACCATGATGCCGGGTGTTGGCCCTGTGTGCCTCGGTCGTATGCAGTCCTGATTGTGGCGCTCACCTCCACGGCGCCAAACACGCATACGACCATCATTGTCACCAAGGCAGAAGCGACTCTCATTGCTGAAGACGACACGTCTCCATTCGTCCCTCCATTCACGCCTGTCGCGACACCACTGGAGGTGGGCTGCACGATGTTGGGGCGTGAGCGGAAGATGGCCTAACGGTGTGCGGGAACGTAGCCCAGCTTCATGGAGACGGTTGCGAATGGTCCTCGCCGATACCCCAGGAGCAACAGTGTCCCTAATTTGCTGGGAAGTGGCGGTGCGGTCCCCTACGGCACTGCGTAGGATCCTACGTTATTGGCGTGCATCTGTGCGTCGCTGCAGTCCGGTCCCAGGTCGACGGGCACGTGCACCATCCGCCGACTACTGGCGACAACATCGATGTACTGTGGAGACCTCACGCCCCACGTGTTGAGCAATTCGGCGGTACGTCCACCCGGCCTCCCGCATGCCCACTATATGCCCTCGCTCAAAGTCCGTCAACTGCACATATGGTTCACGTCCAAGCTGTCGCGCCATGCTACCAGTGTTAAAGACTGTGATGGAGCTCCGTATGCCACAGCAAACTGGCTGACACTGACGGCGGCGGTGCACAAATGCTGCACAGCTAGTGCCATTCGACGGCCAACACCGCGGTTCCTGGTGTGTCCGCTGTGCCGTGCATGTGATCATTGCTTGTACAGCCCTCTCGCAGTGTTCGGAGCAAGTATGGTGTGTCTGACACACCGGTGTCAATGTGTTCTTTTTTCCATTTCCAGGAGTGTATATCAGAGACAGCAAAGGACTTGGAAGAGCAGTTGAATGGAATGGACAGTGTCTTGAAAGGAGGATATAAAATGAACATCAACAAAAGCAAAACGAGGATAAGGGAATGTAGTCAAATTAAGGGAATTAGATTAGGAAATGAGACATTTAAAGTAGTAAAGGAGTTTTGCTATTTGGGGAGCAAAATAACTGATGATGGTCGAAGTAGAGAAGATACAAAATGTAGACTGGCAATGGCAAGGAAAGCGTTTCTGAAGAAGAGAAATTTGTTAACATCAAGTATAGATTTAAGTGTCAGGAAGTCGTTTCTGAAAGTATTTGTATGGAGTGTAGAGATGTATGGAAGTGAAACATGGATGATAAATAGTTTAGACAAGAAGAGAGTCGAAGCTTTCGAAATGTGGTGCTACAGAAGAATACTGAAGATTAGATGGGTAGATCACATAACTAATGATGAAGTATTGGATAGAATTGGGGAGAAAAGGAGTATGTGGCACAACTTGACAAAAAGAAGGGACCGGTTAGTAGGACATGCTCTGAGGCATCAAGGGATCACAAATTTAGCATTGGAGAGCAGAGTGGAGGGTAAAAATCGCAGAGGGAGACCAAGAGATGAATACACTAAGCAGATTCAGAAGGATGTAGGTTGCAGTAAGTACTGGGAGATGAAGAAGCTTGCACAGGATAGGGTAGCATGAAGAGCTGCATCAAACCAGTCTCAGGACTGAAGACCACAACAACAACAACTTTTAGAATCTCTTGAATTGTGAACTTATTCTTGAAAAATTTGAATCCATCCCAATGAACCATGAGAATCCAAATTCAGAACCACCAATGACTGAAGAACTACAGAAGGTCATTAGAGAACTTTAAAGCAACAAAGCATCTGGAGAAAACCAAATAGAGGCCAAACTATGGAAAATGGCTGACAAAAATGCTATTACATCCATTAAGTGTGTTTCTGATAAAATCTGGAAAGAAGAAGAGATCCCCACAGAATGGAGAACAGCTCTCATCCACCCTATCCACAAGAAAGGTTTGAAGACAGACCCCAACAATCACAGAGGAATATAACTGCTGGATATAACATACAAGGTTCTTTCTAAAGTCCTTTTGAACAGGGCAGAGCCACAATTGGCCCCACACCTCGGGGAATACCAGGGATGTTTTAGAAAGGATAGATCATGTTCAGAACAAATACTAAACCTCAAAAACATCACGGCATACCAAAAATCTAGATCAAAGACATATGTAATCTCCTTCACTGATTTCAAAAAAGCATATGATTCAATTGATAGAGAATCTCTATTATCAGTCCTGCAAGAAATGGGTTTGGATGAGAAAACAACTAATATTATAGAAGCGACTCTTACAAATACTTTTTCGAAAGTTAAATTTATGGCCAAATTATCAGAACCCTTTGAAATGAAAATGGGTGTGCAACAGGGGGTGGGCTCTCACTGTTGCTGTTCAATTGTGCACTTGAGAAAGTAGTCAGAGAATGGAACACAAATATTAAGATTGGTATAAGACTGGGTTGTAAAAAGAAGAACCTTAAAGTAAATTGAATTGCTTTTACAGATGATATGATCCTGCTTGCTGAAACAATGGAAGAAGCATGGGAGCAAATCTTGGAACTAAAGAAACAAGCAGCTACAATAAGTCTTCAAATCTCTTTTGAAAAAAAATTAAGATATTGACAAACATCAAGCATTCATGTAAATACCTCAAAGTCCAAGAACAAAAGATTGAAATAGTAAAAGAATTCAAATATCTCAGAGAATGGATTAGTTGGAATGCTACACATTACAAGACAGTGATTAAGCCAGAAGCACTGTATGCAGCAGAAACACTAAACATGAAATTCAAAGCCCAAATGAAGAAACTTGAGCTAAAGGATAGAAAAATTTTAAGAAAAATCATAGGACCAAAATTTCAAGACAATAAGATTATATACATCAAAAATGAAACTCTCTACAAGAAAATTGGGAAACTTTCAAATGCTATGTGAAAAAGAAGAATAAATTTTTATGAGTAGCAATCTAGTCTTTCTTCTTCTTCTTCTTTCATTCCACCCTCTTTGGGGTACACTGGATCAATCATTTCTTTGTGCGTTGTTCTTTTCTTAGGGCTCAGTATTTCTTCATTCTTTCTTATCTTCTTTTCCTCTCTTCTTCCAAGATGAAGTGCACAATCTTCTCAGAATGAATCCCAACAGATTAACCAAACAAATCTTTGACTTTTTCCGTAACCACAAAATGAAGCCCAACTGGTTTAAAGAAACTGAGAAAGACCTAGTAGAATTAAAGATTTCAGAAAATTCACTTATTGATCAAACAGCTAAATCTTCACAAAAGGCCAACCCTTCATCTAGGAAGAAGAGAGGAAAAGAAGATCAGAAAGAATGAAGAAATACTGAGCCCTTAGAAAAGAACAACGCACAAAGAAATGACTAATTCAGCGTACCCCAAAGAGGGTGGAATGAAAGAAGAAGAAGAAAGACTAGATTGCTACTCACAAGATGGGCATGATGAAAAGACACTTACACATTAGCTTTCAGCTGCAACCTTCTTCAGAAAATGACACACACAAACAAACACACCTCAGGCACACATGATCACCATCTCTCAGCTCAGATCAGCATGCAACTGTCACATGGAATGCAAGCAGCAGTCTGGAGTTTGTGTGGAAGAAGAAGTGTTAGCAGGGTATGGATGGGGTGAGAGAAGACAAAAGCGAGAGGAATGAGGAACAAAGAAAGGCAAGTGGGTGCTTTGGCAGAGAATAGCAGACAAAGATGGTGAGGAGACATGAATAGGGAGGAGGTGACAGGAAAGACGGGTGGAAACTCTTGGCTCAGTTAGTGAAGCAGACATTCAAATCAAGCATTTTGTGCTCAGCTGCAATTTGTGTCATAGAATGGTCTACTTTGCCCTTGGACATGGTTTGGCAGTGGCCATTCATCCTGGTGGACAGCTTATTGGTAGTCATACCAATATACACTGAACCACCAAAGAAACTGCAAGAGGCATGCATATTCAAATACAGAGATATGTATATAGGCATAATACCGACGCTGCAGTCAGCAATGCCTATATAGGACAACAAGTGTCTGGTGCAGTTGATAGGTTGGTTAATGCTGCTACAGTGGCAGGGTATCAAGATTTAGGTGAGTTTGAACATGGTTTTATAGTTGGTGCAGGAGCAATGGGACACAGCATCTCTGAGGTAGTGATGAAATAAGGATTTTCCCACAGACCATTTCACGAGTGTACCATGACTGTCAGGAATCTGGTAAAACATCAAAACTCCAACATCGCTG